>NC_068356.1:94101601-94259101 GCF_020536995.1 Dreissena polymorpha
CAACTACACTGACGCTGACAAGGGAAACAACGCCAAGGCGACGTTCAATATGTCGGTGGTCGAAGGGAGTCCGAATGTGTTCGAATACTTCAATATGACAACTGATGGAAAACTGCTGTTAACAAAGTCAATAAGCAACATAGTCGTTGTTCCGTTTGAAGTTAGTGAATATTAATGTTCTAGGGAACTATTTTTCTTTTGAAAGTAGTGCACATTGGATTTATATCCGTTTCATCTGATGTCTATTCAAATGTACCATTTTTTAAAAAATAAGTAACTGTTTCCATATGTATTAACTTTATTATAGAAATTTTTAAACCAAAGAAGTGCAAATTTTGCAGTATTAAACAATTACTACGTTTAAAGATACACGTACTAATAAAATTAATACTGGTAATAACTTAAATCGTTATTGCAACCGTCGACTTACGTGGCAAATATTTTGTTACTTACAAAAAAAAAGAATTAATGACATTAATAAATGAAATACAATTATGGACGTATTTAAATTATAACTAGTTCTTTGGTAAACATTAAAACAAATGGACATTACTCATTACAGTTTTACATCCAAGCAACCGATGAAGGCACTCCACCATTGTCCTCAGAAAAACTACGAATCAAAATACAAGTAAAAGATGTGAACGATCATCCACCGTATTTTGAGAATGAGACAGTAGCTTTGCACATTGATGAGAATAAGGTAGCATGGAGCAGTGTAGGACAGTTGACCTCCAAAGATCCCGACAGGGACTCGTCTGCATGTTATTACATTACCGGTACGTTACGTTGTTTATTCTTCCCGATGCAAATGTTAAATAATTTATAAGAAGTTAATTTATCCGAATATCAACATATCTAGAATTGAAACCGAACAGGATATTGTTGTTGTTGATCAATTACATTATTGCGTATATACTTAAACAAAAAGTATATTTACAACCTAATTGTGTGCAAACATTTTAATAAATAAGTTTCAGAAAAAAATATTTAAGACATGATGATGGCATTTAAAACTATGTTTTATAGCTAGCATATGTAGATGAAAAAACTATTTATAATCTTTTACGCTTTCATAACACGTTGATAGAACAACCTACAATGGGATTATTCGTGGTTGGGGAGACCAATGGCACTGTCCACGCTACAAGGATGTTTGATTATGAGACCCAGAAAAGTTTCGCCATCACAGTCAGTGTCAAAGATTGCTCCACAACTGTCAACGCGAGTGTCGCTTGTAACGAATCGGTTCCACCAGCAGGAAGTGTACGGTCTATCCAAACGGTTCTAATTGGCGTAAATGATGTTAATGACAACCCGCCTGTGTTTACAACCAATGAGATCACATTCGGTATGAGAAGGACCACGGCAGTGAATACTATTTTGGATCTAAATTTAAAGGTAGATCTTGTAATTATAGTACACGATTTAAAATATACTGTGTTAATATATCATAGCTCATGCATTAAGTGTGTCCATGTGACGATAGTTTGCGTGAACCTTTTTTGATTTTAGACTACAAATTCGTTACTTAAGAATGTTTTTCTTTGTGAATACAGTTTGTCACCGACCTTATATAAATTAGTGTAGTGTCAAGACATTGTTACTTATTTTAATTTTCCGTTTATATAGGACTATGTGTCGGATAGTGATTTCCAGGAGTATGCTACAAAAGAAACGTGGGTGTTTAACAATACAGGGTCGATAAAGTACAGCGATTCTTTGAAAAGTGAACCAACGATTGGGCACGGAAATTGTGCTGATGGTCAAAAGGCAAGTTGTTTATACAAAGAGGAATTTACTATAACTAAACAATCATGATAAGATATGTCGCTATATACAACAATGACCGTCACAAAGGACACTTTATTACACAAACAAGCAATATGTACTAAAATATAAAAAACTTTCGTAAAGCAGTTGCAAAATTATTACAGTTAACTTAGAAGCGTGCCACATTTTGCGGTTATCGCAAAATTGTTTTATTTTGCACACGAACCTTTAAAGAAACGTAATTCGGCAAGCTGTTTTAGGGAATACTTTTTTCCAGTCAAATATGTTTTGTCACTAACCTACATTTAAAGTAAGTTTACATTTAGGGTAAATTTGTTTTAGTTCGTTATATTTGTGTTTGATTCAATTGTCTTTGATATGATAATTCAAGTTATTTATATTGTTTAAGCATTGGTTATTTTTATCGATTATCATTTTCGATTTACGTCTTAAACTACATAATCTTATGATGAAGGCGCATTGTATGTTAGCTCTATTATATTTTCAGCATGTGATATGCGTGCATGGAAATGGATCAGTGGTGAACAACAAATATTTTAGCGAAGACAGAAGTGGATATATCATTGTACCCGTTGAAGTTCATGATACCAATAATAGAAGCATAACGCAAATTAGGGTAAAATCGCTTGTAAAGATGATCTTAGATTGTAGTATTGTATATGTAGAGTTTATGCTATTACAGTCAAGGAACTACATCGTTACAAAACAAGAATCACTGAATTCACGAAACTGTCATTTGTTTTCGTTGCTCAAGTTCTGTCATTTTTTGACCATACATATAGACGTATCTAAATACATTCGTTGACATATGTGTTCACAAATAAATTTGTACTGTTGTTAAAAAAAGTCTATGTTTCAATAATGATTCGAACTAGTATTTCTTTTTTCCAATACAATAGGCCTTAACAGGCACCCAGACAATGAACTAATGTACTTATTTATGTAAAAAAACATGTTTATGAATACTTTTTACAAATTTGCAGATCTACCTGATCGGAGATTCCGAAATAATGAAGATGGTTGTATTTGGAAACAAGACGATCGTAAGCGATCGAAAAGATGATATCATGGGGTAAGCGATAGTGTTTGATTTCGAAGACCTTTACGGCATATTATTCAATAGCTATCGAAAGCTATTAATGCATATTTAACGAATAATAAGACGATGTGTTGAATATTATATTTTAATAAACAAGAAATTTGTGTCATTTGTTTTACGCATTAAGCTATCGAGAACAAGTTTAGTATCGATACAATGTGATTTATATTGACAGGTTATACAGTAAGATCACGGATCACACGTTTGTTTACGATTGGCTTGAGGACCATAAGGATTCTAACGGCAGAGTGGATTCGTTTAGGTAACATTTAAAACAAGTATTTGGTGTCACTTAGTTATAGAACCGGTTTAATATGTTTGGTTGCTTAGTATGAGTGTACATTAACAAGTTCACACTTCACACTCCAAAAATGAACAACTGACATAAATTTATTTTAAAAACACTATGTTCTATGCGAATGTTACATAGTAGTTATACTTTAAATATTAAAAGTAGCAATGAATTAACTGATTGGGATAATATTTTCTTAGATAAAGCATATGCATTTAAATATTGATACCGAAATATATCATGTAAACTGAATAGATAAATAACAGCATGTCACGATGCTGTCCAGACATCCGGTTTGTGAAAACGTAACCTTATTGAGCTACTCTAATTAAGATTTTCCATCAGGCCTTTCTGAAAGTCTGTAAGCTAGTCTGTAAGCCTCGTATATTGAGAAAGTATGTTATAGTTTTTAGATACCATGCATATTTTTTATTCTAGGACAGACCTCTATTTCCATGTCGTAAACAAAGATGGAAGAATTTTGTCAGCAGATGAAGCGCTGCGGTAAAAAAAAATCAGATACAATGAATTACGCTTTATTAAGATACATTTTCGAAAATAAGTGAACAATTTATAAACGATAATGTAAATAAAAAATATTTAAATACTCTTAATGTCAATCAACCATTAAAATGAATTTGATTATCAAAACTTAGTATTGAATGCTATTTGGGATAATTGTGTATGAAAAAATGTTTCGGATGATAAATTGCTCGTTAAACTAAGCGAATAGTTGAAATGAACTTATACATATTATTTTCTCGTACATATGTTTCAGACTTGTAGATCGCTTTTCGTACGAACTAATGCAGGCGCAGTCACAGTACAGTATTTCAGAAGTTACAGTAAGTATGATTCGAATTACAAATATAATTATATTACCTATTAATTTTAAAATGTTATGTATTTAAATGGTCATAAAACTGATATAATTCTTTAATGTTGTAGAAATGGATCTCGACAGAAGATGATGGCGAATCTCCCTTAAAGACCGTGTACATCCTAGTAGCACTCGTGGTTGTCCTCACGCTGACCATTGCTATTATCATATACGTTTCCATAGTAACCAGAAATACTTACAAGCGAAAACTGCAGGCCGCGACCATAAACACACACGGTATTAATACATTCATTTTCCCATGATATACATTGGTTTTCGTGCAAATGCAAACATTTAATTCAAAACTATTGTTCTCACACACATTTACAACTCTTCAACTAAACCTTAGATTAAACCAACATTGTTTCCTAGAATGAAAGACGATTCAATTTGTCAAGGAAATTTGCAAATAGCTAATAGCCTCTTAATTTAATATGTTAAGAAATACCAACGGATAAATATAATCACTATCGTAATAAAGTGTTGAATATCAATATACGGAATAATATCTAACATTCTTATAGAATATTAGCAGGAAAACGCTGTGAAACATTTGACTTAATAAAACTGCCCTTTTCCAAAGCGAATGTATACAGCTTTTTTTTATAAAGCACCGCCGCCTGAGTATTCGTCAATAATATTCCGCGAAATAGCGTACTTGTTCAAGCATTACAATTTTAATTGCAGAGTTCAAAGATGGCAAAGTTGGAAATGAGTTCATCCCCGGAAGTAACCAGTATTCTCGACAGTAATTGATAATGCTTGTCTACTAATATATTAACGAATTCGTTTTACAGAGGGGGTAATTACGTGAAAGTCAAGATGGCGACGTCCATCCGAGACAGTTATTTTTCGCCGTTTTATACCCTTTATTACTCTTGTTCTATCTTGAAACGACGCTCACTTTCCAGCCATATCAGTAAAAAAGTGATTAGCGTTTATTTCGTTTAATTTAATTTAATTTAATTTAAATTCGCTTTGTATCTCGACTTTACTCCCCGCGAATTGTCTTAGTGGAGCCCTAATTAGGTCATCCCGCTACGAAATTTCGCACCGAGTAAAGTCCAGCTATAGAGCGAATATTACTATGAAATAAACGCCAGTAACATTTTTGCTAATATGGCTGGAAAGTGGGCGGAATTTAAAAAATAATACAAGTTATTAAAGGTTATAAAACGTTTAATTTAATTTAATTTAAATTCGCTTTGTATCTCGACTTTACTCCTCGCAAATTTTCTTAGTGGAGCCCTAATTATGTCATCCCGCTACGAAATTTTGCACCGAGTAAAGTCCAGCTATAGAGCGAATATTACTATGAAATAAACGCCAGTAACTTTCTTGCTAATATGGCTGGAAAGTGGGCGGAATTTAAAAAATAATACAACTTATTAAAGGGTATAAAACGGCGAAAAATACCGGCCTCGGCATGGACGTCGCCATCTCAATAATCACGTGATTACCCCCTCTGTTTTAATGTTAAGCCATGTCTCTGCGTGGTTTCACGTGATGCTAGTATGATTGATCTTTAAATGCAAACAGGATATGACTACGAGGTTAAATAAGAAATTGCATTGAAATGAAAACTGCAAATCATGTTTGCTGTATCGTAAGGTGCAGACACATTCGTAACCAGCAAGTCGTAACAATAATTAATTCCAGTAACTTATATAGTCTTACCAAATTTAATACCCTCTGCAGTGAGCTGTAATTGATACAATTAATGTTTTTTCGACGATGCTGATATCATAATATCACACACATATTATTGAAAACATATGCTTGTTTTTTGTGAAGGTCAAATCCACTACTCAACGCGACAATCTCAGAAAAGGCAGTGTATGACAATATCAGTATGGGAAGGTAAGCTCATTATTAAGTATATTATAAATTTCTGAATATTATATTATTTCATTGAAATTTTGTACTTTTTCATCGATTTTATGTATTATGTTCCGGGCTAGTGCTCGTTATGAAATTAATTTATTTACTTGTTTACATTAAACATTTTTGTCTCGATTGATTTACAGTAAAATTATTACATGAAATTCACATACTCACCGTTAATATAATATGTCGTTGTATGTGGTGATAATGTTGACTGATGTTTTTTTGCAATTCAGTGCAATATGTGTTTTCATAAACAATTATCTGAATTTATAATTAAAAGCTTATAAAATGTTCTCAAACTTCAAAAGATATTGGTTTAATCTCAACAGTAACAAATCCTTTGTCTACCTGTGTTGAAACCTACAAAAAATAAAAGTTCTTTACTAGTTTACTTTTATTTTAGATTTTAATCCGATGTACCTTCAACTGTTCAACTTATTTTACGTAGATGTGTGTTGTCGCTTGGTCCAGATTAAGATAATAGTATTTGACACCTGACATTGACAGCTTTTAAAACGCTTATATGTTATAACATTATTCATAAGAACTTTGTATTTATTACTACTTGACATCGACATGTTAATTGACGCAAATATGTTATGGAACTTGGTGAATTATAGCATGGTATTAATTGACTTTTTGAATTGACTACTTAGTTTATGCTGATATGTGTTGGAACTTGATCTAGTATAGTATTAATAACCATACGACAGCAAAGTCTTATCAGAGATTTTTACTTAGAAGAGACTTCATTTAATCAAATAAATCATTAAACGCGGAAAGTATCGTCCCTGATTAGCCTGTGTGGACTGCAAAGGCTAATCTGCGATGACACATTACTCACATGCATTAAACCCCATTTTGTTAAATTGCGTTTTGATATATTTACTACTTGACAGCGACAATTCGTTTGACGCCGATATCATCGGAAACGGCGGTATGACGCCGAAGTACGACGGTCTGGAGGAGCAAGTCCGGGTTCTAGACATGTACACGGAAGTGGCCCCTGGGATGGGGGACGTGGAGAGCCCGCTGGACGCCGCTCTACGTCTTCACGACATGCAGAACCTCCATGATAAGCCGGAGACCATCAGCACAGAGGGAATTGTTTCTACTCACGACATCGATGCGCTGATCTTCAGCAATCCCAGCTATCTGAAAGGGCTTGAATCCTCTGAGATATAAAGTAGACAATCGTTTTGAGTGTGTTACTGTGATATATTAGGATGTATATTTTGTCGGAGAGCTTTATGGTTGATTGTTTTATTTTAGACGACAACATAGTATATTTGTTGAAAAACTTTATTATTTTAGTACTTACACTAGTGTGCGCAACTTTACTCGCTTGCGTTTTCTTTGTAACAACCTTAGTATTGACAGTCAGAACACATGTATATATTTCTTTAATTGTTTCCTGTTCGATTATTGCTTCAGTTTGATAAATGCATTCAGATGTGTATTAATATGCCAATAGAAAGATAAGATTTTTGTTTTTGAGTTGTTTTAATTGTTGAGTCTGTCAGCATGAACAAACCCCTGGTAAGGATTAAATTCGCGATAATGCAGAATTTAATCATAAGTTTTCATACATATAACACATAACTGAGTATAAAATAACATATGTATGTATAACGATATGCATCAAAGCACTTTTGTATGCAATTTTATGCAAAACGAAGAAAACAATGTTTCAAGACAACTCTGTAAAGTTAGAAAACAATCGTCAAATCGTTTGCAAATGCAGAACACTCACTTTAACCAATATTATATCTTTTGACATTATCGATACCGAAAGTATATGGGTTGTATTATATAGATTAAATATATATAACAAATTTTGAAAACTTTCAAACACGAGCCGAATATTAATAAATTTGTGTGCTATGCATCAAAATAAGTAATTGCAAATACAAATAATTAAACTCTCACTAGCTTGGTAGAATCCAATGCAATAAGTCAAAGATGGACACAGTTCTAATGCAAAGGAAAGCATAACCAGCACTTTGCAACCTCTTGGACAGGTTTTGTAGTGTTCACCAATGCAAATCTTGTTCATTGGATAACTCACATTCTGATAGAACAAAACATGTATGACATCACAGTTTGTGGCTGGACGCACACAGGAAAAGACACTAAATCTAAAAAAAGACGCGAATGGATACATACAAGGTAAGCGACATAAACTCTGGTATCCGACATATAGAAACATAGAAATACATACAGTAAAATTTAACTATCCTAATTGCAAATGTCAGTACA
This sequence comes from Dreissena polymorpha, assembly GCF_020536995.1. NCBI lineage: Eukaryota > Metazoa > Mollusca > Bivalvia > Myida > Dreissenidae > Dreissena > Dreissena polymorpha. The sequence goes on from NC_068356.1 coordinate 94,109,813, forward strand.
TATTTGATGAACCTTTCACACAACTGTTAATGAAAATCAAAAACAAAAACATGATTTATTTAAAAATAGCGTACTCACAATTCTGGCTCAGCAACTGCAAAACTATATGTTTGTGTATTCATTATCATCAATTAAAATCGAAAGAAATAATAAAAATTGGTAATGCTTTATCAATCGCACTTAAAAAAGTGTATTACCGTTATAGCGTTTCAACAACTTTATAATTTAAAAGCCTAAGTGGTAGAGTTGTAACTTGCTCACATTTGTCATTTTTATGGCCAGGGTTTTACAGCCAGAGCAATCGCATTACTATTAATTTTCATTACATTATTATTCAATACTATTAAAGATATTAAAGTTGTGCTAGTGCATTTATTATATGTCATTATTCGAAGAATACGAAAATCTGTTAACGATTCCGTTATCATAACCATATAACGTTCACGAAAGAAGTGGTTGAAGACAACATACATCGTGTTAATAATAGTTTATGCTTACCCAAGAAAAATAAAACGTATAAGATAACATAATTTAAGTCACCATGCAATATTTAAAACCGCTTGCCAATACAACACTTTTTGAGGAGGACCAGGAAGATTTGAAGCGATGTCATTTACAAAGGCACGGCCTCAACGTTGGTATTTTGTTATCGACAGTATTTCATCGATAAGATTGATATAACCACTGAAAACGCATACTCACCTTAGACAAACATGTTCACCTGATAATTGATAATTATTATCTATGAGCACGTCGGAGCAACATTTCAAATGATATCATAGTTGACATCAGTCGATTGATGCATTGTTAAGTTTATCGTGTAGCTTAAAACCAACTTTTGGTGAACATGTACATGTAATTATGGATCACTACACAGTAAAGTGTTTTTTCAAAGGATTATGTTTCATTGCTTGCATTGGTAAGTAAAACGTTTCTAAATTTACTTTAAAAAGGAAACAAAACAAATGATTTAATGACGAAAGCAATCCAATATAATATTTAAGCTACACGCCAACTAAATTCCTTATTCAAAACACATTTTAAACCCGTTTAATAGTTTATATCGTGCGGCGAGTTGAGGTATGCATTCCTGTTATTTATGGTTATTTAACATTTTACATTTTACCTTTGTGTCCATTAAATTCAAATAGGTGCCCATACCATAAAAAAGAAGGACGAAACGATTAATTTAATACAATTAATTTTAAAACACAAAACGATACACTTCTGCAACAGTATTGAACACTAAATGTTACTACTCGCCTTTACTTTTTAAATTGTTTACCTTCAGGAGGAGCAGCCTCATCGCCGCCTACTATTTCTGGAATATCGAGCAGCACTGTTTTGTCGTTTGATGAAACAAATACTATAAGTATGTAGAGTATAAGTAATACATATTAAATATATCAGAGCGAAACACAGCGTTTCATATATATTCTAACACGTTGTTTTCGATACACCTGTACTTGGTGTAAGTTTGATTTGGTGCAAGATCTTCTTGTATATTTAGGTTTCGATCTATTGGATAATGTTAATTGTATATAACAGATATTTAATGATACAAAAACGTGTATTACGTATGAAATGTTACTACTCGTGGTTTATAAATGGTTAGCGTAACTTAAGTGCATGTATATGTCGCTTATCAGAAAAGTATTCTGCGCTATGTCTTATGATTAAGTAATCGATTTTGTGTATACCCCATGTGCGTTGACGTCTATAAAAAAATAATATAACGTTTGTCGGGATTTAGATTTCACGCTGTTCACTTTTACTGTGACTGACGAGAATACAGTAACCATTGAACCGTATGACGGAGTCACAAGAAGCCTTGCTGTAGCTATTCCTAATGAGATTAGTCCTCAGTCAGGACAGAAACATCAAGTCAATGTTACCGTGATGACCATCAAGCCACTTGACAGAGATCAGGTATGCAAAACAAGTATCTTTTCGGTATTATTTTATGAATAGTTTTGACTTATAATTTTTATGTTATATATTTATATACCCGATCTGGTTAAAAATAAATGAAAGTGTTCATAAAATATTTTTTAATTAATGAGTATATTATTTATTTTTTATTATTCTTTGTATGTGATGGGTGTAAATGAGAGAAAAACACACATTTTTCAGGGCACGGGTGGACAGTCGCTGTTTCAGCTTAGGTTTAATATCAGGGACTCGGAGGAAAACACCGTTCGTGATATCTTTTTTTAACTTAAGTTGACAAAAAAATTAAGTTTTCAATTTGTACATATGCAACCTTTCATATAAAAAAAACACGTCTGTATACCCATATTTGTTTTTAAAATCGACTTAAAATACTGATATGAAACTATCAACGTACATGTATTTCAGTCGCGTATGTAACAATTATGGATAAACTGATTACTAGTACAAGTTTGTAATGGCCATCGAATATGCCAAACACGACTTCTCCCCAGCTTTCAAAATCGTATTACCTTATCTAGGTGACAACACCGAATGTGTATATACAAGTGAATGATGTCAATGACAACGCGCCGGAGTTTAAAAATCTGCCCTACAGATGGGATATAGACGAGGTGAGGAAATCATGTAAAAGTGCATTAATGCGGTCAACACCGATATAACATGTGTATCAAACTTGATGTATATTTACAAGTGATTGCTGATATTCCTCGTAATTCGTGTACTTTTAAACTGTTTTAAATACAATAAACGGGTTTATCTGTATTGCTTGCATGGTCTACATAATTAAAGCAGTATTAATTGTATTCATATGTGTATTTCTATTTTTTACATGATAAAGCTTGTGATTTTCCTTGAATTTGTGTGTACCTTTTATTCTATGGCATAGTTGTATGAACTGTACTGTTTAAGTTGATGTTTCTAAATAGTGTGTGTTGTGATTATATTCTTCTTATCTTACTTTCTAAAAGGAGAAAATATCTAAAAGGGAGACTAAACTATACTTTTGAAAAGATGAAGAAAAACAATTGTAAAGCTGTCGACGAAATGTGCATTTAGTAAAAAGCTGTTTTATATTTGTATTATATGTTCCATTGAACATGCATAACCATAACGCTATTTTACCAATACTTGTATCAACGATATTTGAAGAAACCTTTCAATGCATCGGCGATTTATATGAACATCAGAGCAGATGACACAGATAGCGGCGAAAATTCGAGGTTAAGCTATAGCATGAAGGTAAAAAATTGTATTGTTTTCAAATTAAAAGAAAAAAACAAACATTACATGTAGCAAAACCCGATTTAAACAATATAAACTGTACTAATTCCACCTTAATATTTGTTATGTCAGAAATACGGTGAGTCTAAATTCAGTGTACAACACTTAGTTGATAATTGTTTTAGAATTTTAATAATGACGCTAACTACGCATTCATCTTATGCTTTTGAAAAAACTTTCCAAATACTTAACAAGTACAGTACAGTAAAGTTTTTCGATAATACAACATAATCCACACTAATTAACCGTTATTATTTCGATGAACGTAAGATCACAACTTTCATGTGTATTACTTATTCAAAGTGGCAAGGGGTCAGAATTATAATTTGCCTGATAACCATGTTCCCGCCTGTTACACACAGTGGTTTAACGACTCAACACATACACATCACTGTGTCTGGTTCATAAACTTATAAGCCTACCATCTGGATAGTGCAAGCTGAAAGCTTCTAATATTTCGATTGTGTTCGGGAAAATGCACATGTGAACGTTTAATAGTCACAATGTATGTGTTATCTTTTGTTTGCTAAATATTGCAATCAAAGCGAAACAGAAAACTTATTCGAGCCAATTCTTCAAGAATATTACCTTATAACACAATGTAAAATAAGGACTTGATTTGTATATTTTGATGTCGTGTTTTCTTTCATTTATATTCTTTTAACAACACTTTATAGATGTAATGCCATAGAAAAGTAATCGATTCACCAACTAAGCTATCTGCTTTGTCAGGTGTTTAATTTCTGTCGACGTTTCTGAACAATGCCGTCATTTTTAAAGTTGCAAATATTTGGCCAATATTTAAAAAAGAGATCCAATTTAAGCATAACATTATTGCCCTATATGACTGCAAATTGAAACTATTGAGAAAGTATTTGAGCGATCAATGCACAATGATGTGTTTTATTTTCTGTGTCCTAATAAATTCTTTCCAACATGTTTATAATACATTAAAAAAAAAATTTCGGACCAAGGCTTAGACATAAGGGTTGTATTTGTTTCGATATAATTTAAGTGTTTAATAACGTCTGACACAAATAGTTGTTTTTATACCATTTGTAACGAATAACCCATCCAATCGGAATCAACATGTAGTTCTCATGGGGGCACTGTTAAGTAATTTATTTTACTGAGGTGCCACAATATAAACTTAACAGTTTATACAATACGCGCTGTATGAAACGTGAATTTATTTGCAGATAATAAGTAAAAACAATTTCAAGATGAGGTGACTAGCCAGTTTAATCCTTTGATATCAGAATCAATTCCAGTTTCTCGCGAGGTCAATAAAACTTTCCATTCATCTAGGGCCATACAGGGTGTTGATAGTTTTTTTCTAAACTTACACAAGCATCTTGGAATGAATCTGTCTAATGACTATACATGGTACTGTCGTAATGTCTCCATTAAGGACAAGCATTGACTCAAATTCGTGTAATGGGAAATTAACAATTTATGCAAGATCGGAAATCCCTTAAAACAAGTTTCTTTTCTTTTATAAGATATTAGATATACAGATGATACACTTGTATACATTTACACAAGATGAGAACGAATATTAAGAAACAAATCAAACTAGGGCCGCGCGGATAGAAGCGGTCTCTACTCGTTTAGTATTTCTAACGAGTCAACAAAATATATGTTACTACATGTATGTCTGGTTAATAAACTTGAAAATCTACGAATACAGCAAGCTGAAAGCCTCTAATATTTCCATTGTGTCCATGCACACAATATGCACATGTAGAAGTTTAATCGTCACAGTATATGTATGTATATGTTTACTAAATATTATAAAAACATATCGAGACAGTCGATATATTGGCGATAATTCTTCAAGAATACGTTATCAGATAACCTAAAGGAAAGACCTTGATTTGTATATAAAAATGTAGTGTTTTCGTCCTTCGTACATGTTATCTACAAATAACAACTTAAAACTATAATGCCAACTACTAAATAACAAATGCACAAAATTGAGCCGCCCGTTTACTTAAGGTTTAAGGACTGTACAAGTTTCAGTAAAATTCCATTTTTTTGTTAAAGTTGCAAATGTTTGCTCAGTATTTGAAAAGGGGATCCAGTTTTCGCCTGAAATTATCGTCCACTATGATTTCTAATTGATACATATGAGGATGTATGAGAATTGAAAATCCATGAAATACGCACTAAAAGTAACATCAATTTGCTCTCAGATATTATATACATATAATTTTAAAAGGGGTGAGCAATCATTTTAATCCGTCGAAATCAGAATCAATTCAACTGACTCACAAAGTCGATCAACATCCCCATTCATTATTTTCTCTGCATGGTATTAATAGTCTTTATTTTATGCTTTCCGGTGGTTTATAGAGAAATATCAGTGAAATAAAACTGGTAGTTCACTGTTTAAAACAGTGAAAAATAAAAGTGAAAAATATCGATATTTTTCACTGTTTTACTGTGAAATGACGTCATTTTTTCGACGAAATGACGTCATAAATCCAACGAAATTATCCAGTTATACTCTTTTGCAATGTAAATAAGCGGTGAAAAAGCATTAAATAAACAGAAAATATGTTGGACTCGATGGAATATCGATTTTAATTCACTTGTGATTATAAAAAACATATTTTATATGACCACTCGTGAAATAAAATCGATATTCCATCGAATCCAACACATATTCTCTATTTATACAAGCATCTAGGAATATATTTGCCTTGTGACTGTACACGGCACAAACTCCTTTATGAAGGACTAATCGTGGACACGAATAAATACAAAAGCCGTTTAACATTTGTGCAAGACCGAAAATGCCTTGAAACAGTTTTCGTTTCGGGTAAACGATAAATGAGTTGACATGCAGAATTATAACTCCGTGCAATATAAAAAAGAAGAATTTTAACACGGCACGCGACTTGATTTCTATAGACAAAGAATGAAATCAAGTGTGGGTTATTTTGCAATAAATTATGGGCGGAGCTTAATGTTTGGAAAATAGTTCCGAATAAATAAAGAAAATATTGCAGCAAAATGCACGTGCTGAAACCCGCTCTAAAAGAAATTTAATAAATGTAGAATGTATATAAATGTAATGAAACAACAAATTGTATATTTGCGGATAAATGGCATAACCACGCCTGCAAAAAATGTTATTTATTAAGAAACGTAATTAAGAAAACATTTATAGCATGTCGGCTTTTCAGTAGCATCAATAAACATGACGTCATTTAGTTTCTTCGAGTGTTGTTCTCAATGAAAGTGACGTCATAATCATTTGCAAAATATTTATGAATGAAAACGACGTCATATGTTTGGTCAATTCAATGACGTCACTAAATAGTGAACGCTGTACTAAGAATGGCGGAGTGTTGAAAAATATAGTTCACGTCCAAAGTTTGAACCAAATCAATCAGAATTGTGTTAGAATCGAAATAATATTTTTCTATGATGGTTTGTTGTCGAATAACCCACAGTAAGGAGTATAGATGCCTGTTATCAAATCACTCGTGCTCTGCACTCGTGATTTAATTCCTACGCATCTATACTCCTTACTGTTGGTTATTCGACAACAAAACGTGATAGAAAAATATTATTTCTTAATTAGAAAACATCCATGCAGAGGTCGCGCGGATTTATTTAGCTTAGTTGAGTTTAGTATATCCCAATACCTCTTTTATAAAGAAGAATTGGAAACTTTTCATCAAATATTGCATAATCTTGATTGGTATAAACGTATATATACTTAACTTTTTAAAAGTGCAAATTCACTTCAATCACTAAAACCGTTACTGTTGGAACACGCTGTAAATATTCTCTTAAACAATTATTTCCATCGTCAACCAAACCAAACATTAACGGCTATTTTGTATAACTCGTACTCACTCTGTTTTCACCAAAAGGAATTTATCAGATGATTGGAAAAATGCATCAACCAAATCTCCTTTTGAAAAAGACTCAATCGTGTTGGTCCATCTCCGAATCCTCATTTCGCGTGTGGAAACAAAACGTCAACAAATGTTACTTACACGCAAACATACTAGTTGAAGGGCACTACACGATCAACTTTTTGACCGTATAGCTGAATCCCTAAAATGTGTTATGCCGAGTGTAATTTAAATGGGTTGCCCTATTTTGTATCATCAATTACATTATATTTACATTTGTTTAAGCAATTGGTCACGTGTCTTAAATAAAAGACAATCGGTTTGTAACAATATTTACCCCTGATAATGTTTTGCGTTATTTTGTATATATGCTTTACAAAAAAACTATTGTTGTCCCTCAGGATATTTAAATGTTTTTATTTACTTATAATTTTGATAAAAAGAAAGATTATCTAAATAAAGTGTTAATAAAGAAAACATCGGAACTTTGTTTCTTTTAATAACTTCTAATAAATATGTTTCTTTTCCTCATGTGACAAAGAAAATTATGTCACATTAATATTTTTTTTTAAATTTAATCTTGATGTTGATTTCTTTTAAGCCAAACACGAAGGTGAGTTCAATAGTATTTGTGAGATAAATCATTTGATATCCGTTAAGATAAAAGCACATTTGTTAATTTATAATTTATTACATTATGTGTAGATTTCTTAATTTTTAAGTTAAAATGTCATGGTGTTTACGAAACAAACAAAAGTATTGAACAATGTTATTAGTCACATGGCGATCTGTATTCTTAATAAAAAAGATATAACAGGTTAACAAGATTATTAGATTTATTTTAGTATGTATTTAATGTCTTTCTTTGAATGTGTACGTCTATTTCAAACGATGGTTTAGCTCATTGTTTAATCTTGTGTTAGGCTATGATTTGTAAACCATAGTGTTTTAATTGTTATTGTAATTTTTTGTGATTCGCGTAAGTGTGACTTTGAATCTAATCGGAATATTTATACTAAAATATGTTTGGTATGATATGTATTTTTGCTATGCGATTCTATCAAATATGATTTCTAAAAGACAAACACTTCTGCATATATTTGTTATAAGCATTAATTTAATATGTTTCTTTATTAGCAGGATAACGTCGGTGATCTATTTAACCCGTATTTAAATGTGTTTAGTCCCAGGACGCAAACACGGAGTATAACAGTCATTTCAATATCACTACGGACACTGGGGTGGTGCATTTGTTGAACGAACTGGACTATGAGCAGAACAGTTACTACCAATTCACAGTCACTGTGCAGGTTATAGATGCATTTTAAATTATGATTCACATAATGGAATAGTTTTTATGAACCAAACGATCCCTGTTGTCTACTTCCTGTTTTAAATAAAAGTTGTTTTTCTGGAATACTTATTAAAGACGTGTACACGTATCTATAACAAGAACAATATTTTTACTTCAATAGTGCCTTATCCTTTAAGACAACACACGATTGAGTACATAATCTATATTGTGTTTATTTATGCCGTAGGATCACGGCAATCCACCTAAGAGTGCAACTGCGGATCTGATCATCAGGGTAAAGGACGTACAAGACACTCCACCATTCTTCACCGCTAATCTGTACAGAACAGCGTTTGATGAAAATATGCATATGGTGAGATAACCTTTTTGAGAAATCTGCGTACTGCAAGTCATAACAAAAACGTTAACATAGATCTTTGAATGCTCAGCTCGAGTACTTGTTCATGTGTGAGTATAATGATGGATTAGTTTACATGTCGATATTGACCTTATTTAGCGGTCATCATATAAAGTAGTGGTAGATCTCACGACTTGCAATATTCCAACAATGTGTATTCCTACGCGCAGTATAACTTGCTAAATAATTTAATCTGTAAACGTTAATTGGACAGATCGTTCATTATGCAAGTAGTGATGCCTTCGTTTACAAATACCACTTCTTAGTGTATACCCGAGATTGTAAACCGTTGCGTAGTGAAGTTAAACAACGAAATTATTTGGTGTCCATAGTTTTCAATAACAATGTAACGTGTAAATGTATAACTGTGTGTCCAGACGTGTCATGTTTACTCGATGGCGTGCTCAGTCGAATGATTTTCTACGCGTTTGATTTATTTTGTGTTGATACAACGTGCTTAATGGAATTCATTACAAAGAACTCGACATATGTATGGCAATTTTTTTAAACAAAGCTCTTAGTGGCAAAGCAGTTTCGCTGTATATGCATCGCTACATTTGATTGTGTTTTAGAATTTGGACCTAAGCGGTTGTTGGTAAGAAGCTACCAAACTATTCAATCAGCCGTATCTTTACGAATGTGGAAGGCAATATTCGAAATATGATATCTGTTTTCAAAACGATTAGATCAACTTTTGAACAAAAATTACTCATGCTGACCAGTCATGACAATTTCTAAAAAAACATTTGTGTTTTTGGTTAGCACAGTTTGCATGAAATGAAAACGTATTGGCTCGTAGTTTTAGTAGGAAGAATTCTGGCAGGATAAGGTTTTGGTGTGTTATTTTCTTGAGCGAGTGGATGGAATAATGCCAAGACGTTAACGACATCAGATCCTTAACATAAATTTATTAAATTTCACATTCATTGATTTGTTTTCTATTTTAAGTGCAGTACCGTGAGGTCAACCAATTTGACTTGATTATATCTGAAATGTGTGTTTGATAATTTATTGCGAAGATTTGTGGTAAACTTAGCTGAAAATAAATCATGTATGCGACCTATTCACTGTCTTAAATTAAATATTTTTTATTTTAAATCACTAAAACTTACAATTCAATAGGTAGCTCTTTTAGCGCCGGAACAGGCTTTTAGGAATGATTTTCGAAGGTTTACCTTGTGTTTACGTTTGCCTTGGTTTATTTTGCTCAATACAGTAACAAAATGAAAAAGAAACAGGGTACATTGAATTTATTTCACGTGTTTGGTCGGAAAAAATAATCCGGTAAGACACGAAAATAAACGTTCGTAAAGGCTTTTACTATTTTCTTTCTCTAAGCCTCAGCAGGTACATTTGTTTCATCTCGAACCAACCATGTATTCCCTATTTACATACGCATTTTCCTGCTTAAAAGTTAGCCAAGCTAAGTTTACAATGTACACGTTTGGTAAAGATAAAAGCATATAACCAATGTACTAAATTTACCGTACGTTCGTCTTTAGAACACGCCAGTTGTACAAGTAAATGCACGCGATGGCGACGTTGGTGCCCCCAACGATGTTACTTATCAAATATTGCCAGGTAAATAGTAAGTCTCTCATAACGTAAAAAGTAATATACTACTCTCAAAAATGTGACAATCGTTCAATTATACGTTAACAAATTAATTCATGCATTCAATTAACATTTTATAATAATAATATTTAAACCCATGTACGATTTATCATATTGCTTTAAAATACATTGGTATCGATTCTTAATTAAGATGGTACCCTAAACATCTAAACTCAACACGAATTGATTAATGGACATCTACAGAATACATGTATATATTTATATTTAGGGTTTATAATGTCATATCCACTGTCCATACATGGTAAAAAGAAGAAATATAGAATATAATGTGAGTTTTTGATAAAGATCAAGTTTATCATGCGATGCTTAGAACCGATGTAGCACGAGGCTTGCCGAGCGCTAACACGGTTCGAGCCGAGCATGATAAACGTGATCTTTATCCAAAACTCACATATTATTATATTTATCCTATTATTTCCTACCTTTTTTTCCATTAATAATTATCAAATATCGCATTTTTTGACGATTTTATTTTTCCGTTATTGACAAAAACGTATTCTCCATTCTATGGAAAAACCCAAATCTGATCTAAAAATAGCGATAGTATAAAGCTTAAGTTTATACGATCGTTGTTATACTATCGATTTTTATCTGGTAATAGGATTTAAGTTTTTTTTATATGCGACTCTAGTTACTAATGTATGATATATATTATGCAAAAGTTTTATTAGGAATTTCTTTTGCTTCAGATGATGGGTGCTCAAAACTGTTTAATATATACTCAAATGGTACGGTTTGTACAAATGATTCAATCGATAGAGATGAAGGCGTTTTACTGAGGAAATATGGAGAATGTATATTGACTGTACAAGTATGCTATCAACACTCTACTCCTTGTCATATCATTTTGCACATTTTCTTTCTCTAACTGGTTACAATTTTTACTATTTTTGAAAAGTTTCGAAGAAGCGTATGTGAAGTTGATAAAAACGCTTAAAATGAATACACGTTTCCAGGTACACGAAGTAAACCAGGCCATGTTTCCCCAGTATGGTAATACTTCCGCCGAAACAAATGTGACCATCATCATCAACGACCTCGATGACAATTTTCCGACGTTTAACCAGTCAATATATACTGGGTCGATATTTGAAAATTCCGGCGAGGGTGTGGCAATACAGATTCATGGTGGCATCTACGTTAGCGATAAAGATCAGGTAAGTGTCCATCGAAACACATCACAAAACTATTTGGCAAGACTTTAAGGAGTTATAATATATTTCTTTCGGTTGAAATGTGTAGTTTATACTCTTCCATTAAAACTCCGTTATAATAAAATTGCAGTGACTATTAAAACATAAAGTTATGTTAGCATAATGTTTTGTGACTAAATAAATATGTCATTAAACACTTGCAAACATTTCGCATATTAATTAATGTGTGCAACAGTAAACGAGGAATCAGGGTCGTTTACACGTAGTCTTTATGTATGTGTATATGTATATACGTCATGACTGTAATAACTGATGCTTTCTTCACGGTTATAAAATAAACATACAGAAATTCAGTTTAAATTATTTCCATTAATGTTCCAGGGAGACAATGCAAACCTGAATATCAGTGTAACATTTGCGGATGGATCGCCTTGCCCAACGTTCGCACCCGACCCTTCTTTTGTGTCACAATATGGTGAAATCAGAATAAAAGTTACCAACAATAAAAACTACACGTTGTTAGATTACGAGCAAACTAAATCATTCGAACTTTTGGTAAGATGTTTTAATTAGATAATACAACATGTGGTTAAACATTATTATTAGGCAGCGGCAATCATTGCTTTCAGGGAACTCGTCGATGGACGCTACGTAGGAGGCATCCGAAACCTCCTGAGTGACCGGCTGCAAAACGAATATTTATTCTTGTCCATTTAGTATAGGTTACACATTTTAAAATCACCTAAGAGGCCATACTTCGAAATCAGGATTGGTATGTTATATGGTAACTACAAAAACTGCTCTTGAAAACTCTTCTTAATGTGTACACGTGGTAGGTGTCAATTAAGTCAATTAAGTCTTCGGCAATTCGACGATTATGTTATTTTTTCTGCCAATGCCTCCGCGCAGAGATTAAATTGGAACCAGTATAGCTGGAACAAAACCCTGCCTTCATAACCAACCACGTGATAAGAGCCGAGCCACGTGGTACAATAATTTTCCAGTTGCTATATGAAGCCCGCAACCAAAATAACGCGGAAAATAACTTCTGCTAGAGATAACGTGACGAGACGCAAATTGCTAAAACTTGTTGGCACTATTTTATGGTCTGAAAAAAAGATTGTAACTTTTTCTCTTATTCGACTCAATTCATTCAAGGACCCACCCAAATTGTGCACTTTCGACATATATATTCTAACCATTAAATGCTCTTGAAATTTGTAGGTTACTGTATTGGAGTCTATTAAAGCGACATCAAGTGCTACGGCAATCATCAAAGTGACCGTAAACGACATAAATGACATAAAAAGCGTGCCACAGTTCCTAAACGAACTTGTGTTCGACTTCACGAACGTAAATGTTTCTGAGAGTGCAGCGATTGGGTCTCATATTATCAATGTACACGCCGCTTCTTTGAGCGGTGGTGATGGTAATTTGACCTACCGTATATTGGGTGGCAATGAAGGTTCCAGATTTGCCATAGACATGCTTAAAGTAAGAATCATATCATATATTTCATTTGTATGGTGTAAGATTTTTAATATTTTTGTCATTTTTCTATTTGTTAAGTAATGACCTGACCATGCACAACTGACTTGTCCAGCTGCTTAACAATCGACTGCAAACTCATTCGTTATGAAAAATATGGTATCTTAAGGGATACATACAGTTTAAAAGTACTTACTTATGGCACCGCAAATAAACAAAATAAATGCATATGTATCGCATCATGAGAAAAACTCGCTTTATTGAAAATAAATATTTACATTTGTAACTAACCAAGTGGAAAGCTTTTTTACTTTATGCTTGTAATTAATAAGTGTAAAATTATTACCTGATATGTTTTATTGAAGTATAATTACAGTATGTTGAAATACACATTCTAATTCGCATACCGTTTTATTAGTTTCCGTAAAAATCTCAACCAAAGCATGTAGACGATAGCAACGACTATGTGATTCAAAACGCTAATTTTTGAAACAGTATGATAAAACTTTTATATCAATATGAAGACACTGAACATTTTGTCAATTGTTCCTGCCACTAGCTTTAATTTACTATATAAGTGTGTAATATAAATAAGTCATGTTTTTGCCACGACATATGAGTATATACGATGTTAAGTCATAACAAAAGTAAGGAAAACATATTTTATTTATTTTATTCAACATTGTTTTATTTAGATATAGCAACAATTTTTGTTCAAGGGTGAGGTCACAATTTTGGCCCCATTAGATCGGGAGATAGTTTCGTCCTACAAACTTATAATTGAAGCATCAAATTACCATGGATCTTCAAGTCAAGTGAAATTAAATATAAATGTGCTAGACGCAAACGATAATGCACCGGTATTCTCACAAAAGGATTATGGAGAGCATCGAGTACTTGAAACCGATGTGATAGGAACCAGGATTCTTAATGTAGCCGCATTTGATGTCGATGAAGGAACAAACAAAGACATAACGTACACTCTCGAAGGGTCTTCTAACTTGTTTGGCATTTCCAGAAACGGATCAATTATAGTGGCTGGTGACCTAAGAGATAGAGTAGGACTTTACAATGTAACTGCAAAGGCTATAGACCACGGCGTACCATCGCTAACGGGTACAGTGATGGTTCGCATCATAGTGGAAGATGTCAACCTCAACAATCCAGTCATGGGGAATCTTCCAGATGGTTTAAAAATCCAAGTGTTTGATGTATGCTTGTGTTTTATATTTGGGTTGAAAACAAAACTGATTTATTTCTAAATAGAATGAAAATCTAAATACCCGTGTATTACTGTATTGAAGATTAATATAGTTTATTCCATGTAATTATTAGTTTATTGACCTTAATTATTACTCGAAACAAAGTTTTATGCGTCTATCTTGGTATTACCTATGCTGAAGTACTACCCATTTAATGGAATTGTAAAACGTTCCTTTTATTATCTATAAAAGTATTGCAAGCTCTTTAAATGATTGTATTCAGTGTGAAGCTGTTGATTCGATCATCTGGGTGTTCAACTATACCGATAATGACCAAGGCATAAACGCTCAAGCTACATTTACGACTGTGGAGTTTCCAGAACCGTTAACCGCCAATAACCAAACCTTTAAAATAACAACGGATGGCAAACTGGTGTTGACAAAGCCGTTAAATCCGAAAATTCAACGAGTGTACAAGGCAATTATACAGCTTTTCTATTCAACGTGTTACAGCTTGATAACATATGTCAATGTTGCATCTGAATATCATCCTTCATTGTCCATGTAACAAAACGTAATAGCAATCATATTTACAAAACTTTTATTTGTAGTTTATCGTTCTCGTAACCGACCACGGTTTGCCTGTTCCGTTATCGGGGGACGCACCTTTAACAATTTATGTCGTTGATGCCCACAACCGTTTGCCGTCATTTGCATCATCAAGGATAACAATGAGTTTACGAGAAAATGCAGTTTTTGAAACAGTCGGTTATGTGAATGCTACAGTTTTAGATTTTGATTCTAGCCCATGCTATTCATTAAATGGTAATAAAGCGTGTTTTTCACAAGCATTTATCTATTTGTGGTCATGCTTGAAATTTTGGTCAAAAGTGTATATATATAAGAACTATAAATCCTATAATAGCATCTTAAGTAGTTACTATTTATTTTCGTAATTAAACACTGTTCCTCCAAACGTGTGGATACTAGTACGGTTAAAATAACTCACATTTAAATAAAATATACAATCTTCATATTTAGAATTAACAAGATATAATTGGACAAGGTATTTCAACTTGAATAAACACACCGGCGAACTAACTAACATAATGCCGCTGGATTACGAAAAGGTCAAGGAGATCGCATTATCTGTACACGTTGAGGACTGTTCGATGCACGCAAATGCTTCGTGTACCAACAATAGGAGTCAAGGTCACAATGCACCGACCTCTGATACACATGTGAGGATAACAATAGAGGATGCTAACGATAATCCACCAGTGTTTCTTAATCACAGTTTATCTGTAGAAATTATAAACGGAATACGACCTGGAACTGTGCTAGATCTTCAGCTAAAGGTAACTTTGAATAAATTCAGCTTATTTGTGCAACAACCCCTTTCATTCACGTTCAATGCAAACACAATTGTGTAATAAAATAATAATATATAATAATAAGTATACAATCTTACATTAATCTGTTTTGAAATTAGAATGTGACATACGTGCTTGACCAAGACTCGCCAATTAACGGAATAGATGCCTGGACATTCGAAAATGATGGATACGTTGTTGCCAGGACTTTGTCCAAGGATAACATTCTACAAGATTCCGGAGTAGAGTTATGCGAGGATAATTTTACGGTACACATTTTACTTAACTTCTTAAGTGTTTTGGTAACAAATGTACAAATGACAACAGTCAATGACTTTCAAATACATATCGTAGAGTTTATCAAAACATGTATTCACCCTTTTATACTTAACAAAGCTACATACAAATAACTGGTTCAGATGTTTTTTCTTGCATAATTGTTTTAGCACCCTTTCTGTGTGACAAGTAATGGCAGTATAATCGCAAATATAGCCATTGATCAGTCAATGTCTGGTTTTGTCTACTTGCCAATCAAAGTAAAGGACGCTGCCGGTGAGGACAAGACTAACGTTACGGTAAACATGAATACAATATAACAACATATTTTGTGCAGCTTTAGACAATTTATTAAATAAGTCGTGTTCTAACAAAACTGGGCATAATACATGTGCGTTAAGTGTCGTCCCAGATTAGCATGTGCGGACTGCACAGGTTTATCAGGGACGACACTTTCCGCCTAGATTGGATTTTTGCTAAGAAGAGACTTCATTTGAACGAAAAATGTCATAAAAGCGGAAAGTGTCGACCCTGATTAGCCTGTGCGGACTGCACAGGCTAATCTGGGACGACACTTTACGCACATGCATTATGCCCAGTTTTCTCAGAACACGACTCATATTGTGTTTACTTTGCATACTTTTACTGTCAAAGAACGTAAAGCGATCAACATCTTCAATTCGAAACAAAAATTAAATTACATAACCTAAAACATGTCATTTTGGGTTAAATGCATGTTCACTCGTGGCATGGAAACACTATAATACCTGTGTATTTTTGTTATTTCATTGTTTCAGATATTTTTTATTGGCAACTCTCATTTAGCATCAATGATCGTGCGCCAAACTTTGGCAAGTGCTTTCGTGATAAAGGATGACCTTATCCGGTAATTGTTTTATGTTACATTATATTAAAAGGTGAAATATCTCCTCCCGGATGTGTTGTGCAACCGTTTCTGTAAATGATATATATATATGTTTTGTAATTTCATCTGAACATTAATATTATAACAAATGTGTTTTGTACTACTGTATTTTTTGTTGTAGGTTATACAGCAATCTAACAGGATACCAGTTTATATTTGACAAGCTGTCAAACCACGTTAAATCAAATGGAGACATTGTTACGTCTAGGTATATATTCTCAGACACGCATATCTTTCAATTATGATCACAATGTATTCATAATTAATAAAAATGTCTATCTCTTTGCATCGTTCTGTTTATCTGTTTGCATTGGTTTTAGATCGGATTTGCAGTATCATGTCCTGCATCCACTCGACGGTCGAATACTTTCTCACGAAGAAATCAAAATGTAAGATGTGTTGTTTATAATGTATTTTATGTACTGTTTTGTTTTATATCACTTAATAACATCGTTTTGTGAAACGAAATAATTTATATATATGCATCACTTAACAATGAAATCAATGTATACCTCAGGTTGCTTGAGAGCATAATGGATGAGCCAAGATTCATCAACATGTTAAACTTGTACAACATCGAGACGTCAATTCAAGTGAGTTCAATGTATGTGGAGCTTAATAGTTGCTAATTGTCTTTGTAAAAACTGGTCCTATATATGCCAAGAATTTCATTAAGTAAATTTTGCTTAAATTGTTTACAAATATGCGTGTCCTGAACTAAAATTCATCAATCTATTCCAAACAACGTGATACGTTTTTTTTATATGCGGTGCAACTCGCATTTGGACTAAAACAATTCATCTATTTTTGTTTAAAATTTCTTAATTCTTATGCAAGCAACATTTACTATTTATTCTTCTATACAATTTAAATAAATCGCTATTCTCAGAAAAATGTTCAGTAACATAATACTATTACGTAATTACAAAATGTAATGATGAACGAGTCACAATGATAGACGTTTTAGTTAGTGAGACCTATATTGTCAATAATACATTACGTCAGTTTTTAATTAATGAAAAATGTTGCATTTTGTGGAATACCGTAAGCTGTATTGCAATAAAAGAAACAAAAACATGTCATGGTATAGACAATAATAAATATTGTTCATCATCTCAACTATTCTCTAAATATTGTAATCATTTAATGTTATTATATTTTTTCTTAAATAACATAATTTCTTAAACACTAATCTCGCTGCTTCATTGTTTTTTTTTAACCATCTAACAATACTTGAAAAAATATTATTATTGATATTGTTATATTCCAAAATGAATCTGCATAATGATGAATGATTTGCAATGTTCTCCAGTTGTTTTACTGATTGTATTTTACTTTACCTATTATAGTAAATAACTCCACCAAGAGTAGTGAGAAGGACGTTTCAAACCAAGACACAAAACAGTGAACCACCACATTTGAAATATGTTTTCCCTTCCCGTTGTTGTTTGCTTTTTTGGCAATAGTGAAAATAAAAAATAAGTATAATGATATTAAATAAAATGTGTAAACTTTATGCGCAAATGTGTGTTCCCGATTAGATCTATATATTCAATGCTGGCATAGTTCAATTATATGATGATGTAGCGTTAATCTGATATGGGATCGAATTATGTCATAAAAACTTATCCTATATATATTATTTTTTCTGTGAATGACAGTCTAGATACATAGCATAAAATTGCTGCAGAAAGCATTAAACGGTTCTATTTCTAAATAGTAGCTTTAACGCCTAACCCGAAAAGCAAATTACCAATTTAACCGACATACAAAACCAAAGAGGACTAACCAGTACATGTATAACTATTTACAATCACGTAACGTGTTTGGCAAAGTTTTTATCTTATCTCTATACAGGTAAATGTTTCTTTTCAATATTGTTTGAGATTTGTATTGAACTGCTGCACTTAAGAATAGAAATCATACATATTTGTACAACCTAGGTTACCCATTTAAAATATATTTATAACCAAACCACAGGTTAATTCTCTTTAAGGGTCAATAAGGACGCATGTTTGACTATTAATTTATTTTGGGTATAGGTAATGCTTGCCTTTTAACAGTAACGGTTAGAATTTTACCGTTCTAAGGCGATGACCTCGGCTTTTTTACGTCAGTGTGTTGTGTTGTGTTTTTGTATGATACCCGTATCGTCTAATACTAAATGCTAGTAATACATGTTTATCGTTTAAGGGCAGTGAGTCAATAAGGGACATAACCGTTAGCGTCTTATTCATTCCTGTATTTTATTACTCCTTCGCTTATGCAACATTATTAGTGAAGTTGACTGAAATCATCATTGACTACCCATGAAGACTGAATGCTGACCTGGAATTTTGCGCTGGAGTGCTGTATCCAATCAGAACTGCATCGAAACAGCAAATAGCAGCATTCTTTATTTCTTTATGAAAGTTTATGTTGACAACGCTCAATACGCCAGCACAACAAATCAGCTCAGCAATTAAATGGTATACTAGAATAGTTAATGCTGACCATACTCAGTACTCGAGTGATATATTGCTGATCAGCAATCTTATTGGTCAAATAAAGCGAATACTGATCTAGATATTTTTCTCCAGCAAAATGTATGCCCCGCATTCAATCTATGTAAGTAAAATCAATGCCCATCTGGCTCAAAATACCAGCGCAACATCTTAGCCAATTATTTTGATATCTCTTAATTAAAACAAGCGCTGATCTAGATCACGATCCCAGCGCTACAGGACAGGTCAGCTTTCGATTTTTCAGTCAAACTATATGCTGATCAGCTTCAACACAACAGCACGATATATCAGCTAGGAATGAGTTCTTTATAAATAACGTTATTGATAATCTTGCTCAGAATGCCAAGATGGCAGGCCTAATGAGCATTTGTTCTATGTGGAAAATGCATCGCTTTTCTAGTTTAACACCAAAGCGATACACGCCAGCTCAGCATGCGTTATATTTAGAGACAGCAATACTAAAGCACCTCATCCCAGTCCATATTTCGTTCTTTATACAACGATTGTTGATCAACTAAGTATACCAGCTTAACATTAAATACCAGCATTCTTTATGTATAGTGAACATGAGTTTTGATCTTGCAAATAATTCCTTTTATATATGCAGAAGTAAATTAAAGTTTATTTCGAGTATATTTAAAGCAATATGAAGCGCGAACATAACCCTGACAAATGTTTAGTTTGAAAATAAAAATAGTTTTTAAATAAAAGAAAAAAATGAAAATTACATATAGTTTCTGAACTTGCATGAAATACTCTTTTATTTCTTGTATAAAATGCAGAAAGTAAAAACATTAATAACCGGTTTAATCTCAAATAATCGCTGATGTGTTTAATTAGATTTTTCATATGGCCATGAGCAGTTCATATTAACATAAACGGGCGAAAACAGTCGTTAATTTCCGACTTGTGTCCATATGTTTAACTTGTTTTAAATATTAAATTTCACTTAAAACTTTTTCAAGTTTTGGAAAAGTGACAACATTTTAAAAAATGTTTCAGACTTGAAAGCTTTTGTTATAGTTAAAGGGTCCTTTTCACAGATTTTGGCTTGTATTGACGTTTGTCATTCAAAGCTTTATATTGATAAATGTAAACATTGGATCTAAAAAGCTCCAGTAAAACATCAAGAATAAAATTTAAAAAAAACTGAAAAATAGTAAACCTCAACAGGGCTCGAGCCACTGACCCCTGGAGTCCTGGAGTAAAAGTCTACCACTTAGAAACTCGGCCATCCGTGCTCACACAATAAAGGATGTATTGTATACTTTATATAAGCAATCGTCGTAGTTTCACAAAATATAACGAAAACAACAGAACTCTCAAAATTATTCAATCGTTTCGCGTTGCAACGCTTTATAATTTTCAGGTTTATTTTCAATCGTCAAAAGATGCATATAATGGCTATTTTAGAGCATGGTAAATGTTCAGTATTACTGTTTTCTCACAAATATCATAACTAACACGAAAATGTGCGAATCTGAAACAACTTTTTTTTTAATTTTGTCAATTTACCAACACGTGAAAAGGCCCCCTTAAGATATTTGTGAGCTTACAGCAATACTGAACATTTAACGTGCTCTAAAATATAAATTATATGCATCGTTTGACAATTTAAAAACCTGAAAATGATAAAACGTTACAAACGCGAAACGATGGAATAATTTTGAGATTTGGTTTGTTATCGTTATATATTTATGACATAACGAGAATTGCTTATATTTTGTGTAAAAATTCAACAATCAATGTATGAGCACGGATGGCAGAGTGGTTTAAGTGTTAGAGTGTTCCAAGGATCAGTGGCTCGAGCTCAGTTGCAGATTACTTTTATTCTTTTTTTCTTGTTTTTCACCTGAGCTATTTAGTGCCAATGTTTACATTTATCAAAATTAAAGCTATAAACTTTAAACTTTAATACATGCCAACATCTGTGAAAAAGTCCCTTTAATAAATAAATTATACTACGCCATGTCAGTTTATGCTGTTGCACCTGCATCTGCATCTGCTGCTGTTGCTGCTGATGATGATGGTGATGGTGATGATGATGATGATGATGATGATGATGATGATAATGATGATGATGATGATGATGATGATGATGATGATTATGATGATGATGATGATGATCGATGATGATCGATGATGATAATGATGATGATGCGAAAGCATGATTAGACACATGTTCATTTTATTTAGGAATAAAGATCAGCATTGACTTTCATTTATTAAAAATGGATGCTGAACTGACACATAATTTGGTCTTAAGGGGTGCTGCACTAGATGGATATTTGGTGTCGTAAAGAACACTAGCATTGATCTAAAGAAATGCTAATTTGATAGACATGTTCCCAAATGCGTTACTATTATGAAACTGAAACATTTAAAGTGTGAGCCTGATGATATGGATACAAGTTAAATATAACTTATGAAATTCGTTTACAACATCAACTGAGGCACGCCTACTTCAATGTAAACAGACACACACACACGCACGCACGCACGCACGCACGCACGCACGCACGCACGCACGCACGCACGCACGCACGCACGCACGCACGCACGCACGCACGCACGCACGCACGCACACACACACACACACACACACACACACACACACACACACACACACACACACGTATATATACTTATAAATATATATATATAACTGTGTGCGTTGCTTTGTTTGATATGTACATACACGTAATACAACCAAACAACACATACAATAATATTAAGAGAATAGTAAGTCGCGAATATATTGTTTTGTCAATATACAGGTGAAGGATGACCTTTTTATATTTAGTATGCAGAGATATATAGGATCTGGCACGAGTTGTCATATCATACCATATTGCACTAAACGAGTTCAGGAATTGTGTTATTAAGCAAGCCTTTGGCGAGCTTACTAACGAATTTCCTGGACGAGTTTAATAAAATATGGTATAATATAAGAACGAGTGTCAAATCTTTTTTATCACATGCTTTTAAATGAGCAAATTAAATAAATATTTACGCAAACATAATGATAAATCCCGAATGTTATTTTCATCTCGTGACGTCATTTGACGTTGCAACGTCATTGCAGCAAAATAACAAAATGCGATTGGTCAATAAACGCAAACTAAGCCAATGAAAACGCCTAAAAATGTTGTATTACACGTGTGTAATATAAGAAAATATGTAATGGTTGTATTACATGGGAAACAGGGTATAGCATGAGATAAAAACAAGATACGTGTCCATAGGGCACACACGCCCGCTCATTCCACTTTTTTTCTCAAAACTCCACACATGTAAACAAAACACTCTGCCTTGAACCGAACATCAAACACCAAAGATCAGCTAAATGTATGAAAGCGTTTCGCACAAAATTGGACAAAATAAGAGAAAATTGTTAAGTTCAAGGCCCGTTACTTCGTCAAATATCTATGGACCGGAACAACTCTTACTTGATCTGTAGGTCATAAAGGTAGACTCACATTATCAAAAACAAGGTTAGTATCTCAAAGAGTTTGGGGAAAAATCCGGAAAAATATTATTTTACAGACAAATCTAAAGTCCAAAACCCGTAAGTTTGAAAACAAAATCACTGGAGCGAAACTCAATCTTGATCTGTAGGTCATGTAGATGGACTCACACACCAAATATCAGGTAAATATCTGCAAGGGTTTATCGATTAAGTTCGGTAAACTGTTATTGTAGGGAAAATAATTCAGGCAAAATTCCATAACTTCGCCAAATATAAACGGACCGGAACGGAAACAAAACTTGATCTGTAACTCATAGTTTAAACAAATTTTATTTCCAAATTGACATATACAAATGAATTACAATTCTCAAAGTATTATGTGGTTAAAGGGTTGGACCTTAAGTTCTACAACATTATCGGGGGTCTTTCCCTAGAATATTAAGTTACATCGATAAAGGTGACTGTTTAAGATGTAAATATTAGTCGTCGTTTTGGAAATTTTACGAAAACTACTTAAAAAGATAGATGCAACTACTACCTTGACTATAATGATAGTAATAATAATAATCATAACAGTATTAATAATGGTAATAATAATTATAATAGTAATACAAAAAATAATAATGATAATAATGGTTATAATAATAATAATAATAATAATAATATAAGTATAATGATTCAAGGTAATACACAATAATGCACAATAATGAGTCCTGTCCTGGTGCGTCTATGCAAAACTCTTCGTCTCTGATATAAATCTTTGCACTTCAGTAAAAATAATGACATTTTCTTTGTCGTTCAATGATTGTTTTCCATGGAGAAGAATAACATAATTTAAAGGGTGAAACGGCCGCAATGCATTAAATAGAAACAATCGCTGTCTGTGGTACTTAGTGCATTCAAAGAAATAATGTGAGGCATTTTCTATCTCGTTGTCACAGGAGCAAACAGGCGAAGCAGTCAAATGGTTTTGGAACAAGTCGTAGTTAAGGTCACTGCAATTATTTCTTAATCTTGCATGTAATATAGAGGATTTCCTATTTCCAGTAAAAAAATATTGGGGAATCTTTTCGCTAGCGTAAAATACGCGTTTCAAGTTTGATTTAAAATGTTAAATAGTATTGCTGTTACGAATATTTATGTCTAAGGAATTCCATAGATCTATGGCAGAGGGTAAAAAGGAACGGGAATATAATTGTGTCCGCCGTGATACAATGACGTAGTCGTCTCCGTTCCGAAGAGAGCGTGATGATTGTTGATTAACTGTGGGTGGGAGAAGATTTGCCAAATAAGTGGGACTATGACCATTATCTATTTTGTACATATTAATTAGTTTCATATACTGTCGTCTTTTATCAAGAGACGGCCATTTTACTTCGTTGTACAAATTAATGAGCGAAACAGATCTGGTTAGACCGGAGACAATTCGCGCAGCTTCGTGTTGAATTTTATCTTATAATTCCTTTTCGTATAAAGAGCATAAGTCCCAGACGACACATGCGTATTCAAGTATTGGGCGCAAATGAGTGACATATATAGTGTTTAAGCTTTTTCTGAAAACTTTAAATTTAAGAGACCTCATTCCCAGTACTTTCGATGCCGATGTCAGAATGTTATTAATATGATCATGCCATTTGCCGTCATGTCCTAAAGTTAGACCAATATGTTTATGACTTTCAACAAAATTAACCGGAATGTTATCAAAGGAAAGTTGAGGTAATCGAACATTTTATTGGGTTGTAAATAAAATTGCTTCCGTTTTCTGTGTATTGAAGTCAACCAGCTATCTTTTGGCCCACAAGTTTATCTGATGTAAATCATGATTCACTATACCCTCAAGATCACTTAAATTGGATGACGTACAAGATAAAGACGTATCATCTGCGAACAAACGGGTGATGCTAAGAAGATTATTGACAATGTCATTAACGTAAATTAGAAAAAATAACGGACCAAGGACTGAGCCTTGAGGAACGCCAGCTTTTACTTGCAACACAATGGACATAGAGGATCTGACAAATACTTTTTGAGTTCGGTTAGATAAATAACTCTCTATCCATTTTAACAAACTACCACTGATCCCATTTTCTTTAAGTTTGATGCCATACGCGGTCAAATGCCTTGGAAATATCACAAAAAACATACAAGTAACTGTTTCATCGTCAAGAGAACGAGCTATTTGATCGAAAATATCAATAAACTGGAAGACTGTAGAGTGACCTCTAAGAAATCCCGACTGCTTACAATATATAAGGTTATGCGAAACAAAGTGGTTATACAGATGCTTATTAACAACTATTTCCATTAATTTACCAAGGCAGCTTAAAAGTGAGATGGGACGATAATTCGAGGGTGTATTTGCATCTCCTTTCTTAAATAAGGGCATGACCATTGCTTTCTTCCACAGTGCAGGAAATGTGCATTCTTGTAATGATTTGTTAAAGAGCAAGCAAAGTGGTTTTGCTATTGAGGAACACGTACGCTTAAGAACTAAATGGCTGATTAAATCTTCACCAACCGCTTTATTAGTAAATAAAATCTTAATTATATCTTTTATTTCAGATTCATTAATTGAAACTTTTTCTAAGCAATTAAACGCAAAAAAACACTAGTTAGATAGAACTCCGGAAGACGTGTATAGCGTGGATATTGAAACGAAATAATTATTTAGACAATTTGCCTTTTCTTCGTCAGACATATAAATATTTACATTTCCATCAGGATCAATGGTTTGTAAGGGCGGTATCATATCAGAAGAAGAATGTGAGCGAATGAGTTGTTTTAAGAACTTCCAATTTTGCTTAAAGTTAGACGACTGTTAGTCGTTTAAAGTAGTTTCAATATTTGAGAAAAATTTTCTTAAGCATGTTTAATCATATTGTTGACTCTATTGCGAACATGCTTGAATTTAGCCCAATTGTTTGCAGACGGGTGTTTTATCGCTTGGGATTTGAGGCGATCGCGTTTCCGCGTAAAAGAACGTATCATGGAATCATACCAAGGTTTATCGTTAGGACGCACTGTGACAAGTTTAAATAGGATACTCAATTTCATTAATTCAAGCAATTTGTTTGTAAACAATAAAGTTGCTTCGTCTATGTTCGTTTGGTTAATAAAGTTCCAGTTTTCGCTATCAATTAAAGCATTTAAACGATTGAAGTCTGCACGTTTATATAGCCAAACATGTCTCATGGTCGGTTTGCTGATAACTGATTAAACTTTAATATGTACGGCCGTTGCATGGTGATCACTGATGGAAGAACGGACGGGAATAATCTCGCTTTCGAGCACATTAGAGTATTGGATACAACTATAGGATCAAGTAAGGGAGAAGTGTAAGCCGTGACTCTGGTTGCATTTGTAATCGTATTACGTAAATTAAATAGTGCCAGTGTTTGTTTTAAGCGCGTGAAGTTTTTAAGTTGGTCCTCATTAATGTCTCCGACCATAATTAATTTTGAATTCACGTCTAGAGCTTTATCGATACTTACTTCAAAATCATCCCAAAACGATACATTAGTGCTTGGGGGACGATAGAAACAGCACAACAGTGCAGTGACATTGACGGCTTGAATTTCTATCCAGATCGAGTGCAAGGCGTGGCATTCTAACTCAACCATGCGGCGCGATAATAGAGACTGATTCACGTATGCAAGTAAACCGCTTGAATGCGCTGTATAGTCCTTCCGGTGGAACGCTATATTAAAGCCTTTAATTGTTAAGTCATTATCAGATACGACATCGGTAAGATGAGTTTCAGTAAAACATAGAATGTCGAAATCACACAAGTTTTTAATATAGTCAAGTTTGTTTCTAATTGAACGCACATTAAGATGCAGAAAGCTGAGAGAGCAGCTGCTATCTGGCCCCGGATTAAGCTCAATATCGCCCGACAAAAGGAGCAGTATCTGTATTATGTCAGAAAAAAACATGTTTAAGGCGTATATATTCGCTCGGAGCATATATCTAAGAAAAAAAGCATGCGAATATTGAAAGAGGAAAGAAATAAACAGCAGAAAATCTGATTTTGCATTCCACGTGAAACAAAACCTTGAACGACAAAGGTATTTAGATGAATTGCATAATCCCACGGTCATTCTGTAACCGGTAATATCGTTACCTATTTGGTAGGAGGACAACGCACAGACATAAGAAAACGAATGACCGTGTGATAAGAAAATATAAAGTGCATTTTGAGACAGCTGCTTGCTGCACACTGGACAGGACTATTATTTGACATAAGATAATAATAATAATATAAAGAATAAAATTGTACATTCATAAAGTATGAATAAGTTGATAGTAAATGGATAGTATAGGTTCAGCAATCTAAAAGGATGATATACAATGAGCTACTGAGTGTAAAGAAAAGATATTTAAAAAAAACACGTCTTAAAAGAATTTTCAAACCTGACCTTTTCGAATATTGGAGAGAAATTAGTAAAGAAATATAAGGCAAGTACCTAGCATCAGTAATGCACCATTTGCAACAACAAAGATCAAAGCAACACACGCATACATACACAAATACATACGTCCATCAAAAAATAATTTAAAAAAAACTACACAAAAAAAACCCACAAAAACATACATACAAACATAAAACAATCAGGCACATGCAAACATACATATAAGCACATATACAACTACGAATACATACGCTTATGGAAAAAATAAAATAAAATCAACGATGTGAACAGATGAATGCGTGTATAGCGCGGACATAATCCTTGGAAAAAAACACAGACAAAAGAAAAATAAACTCTGTATGGCTTTAAGTATTCAAATATTAGAATGTATGCTGGCAAAGAATAGCGCAAAACAGTAGCATAAGGATAGTGTAGTGAATATATGACTGTACACATGTACATTGTATAAAAATAATTTAGTCAATATATGACTGTTAACTTGTACAATGTATAATTATTGAAGCTTTCGCTTCTAGAAACAGCAGCTCGTATGCTTAAATATAAGATAGAGCCTCAAATGCGTCAATATATAATAACGAAGAAATGGAATGTCAAGGTAAACTATCTTTTGGGAGTAAATTTTGCGAGCCCGTACATGCATGCAAGTTTACTCATCTGTAACTCATGCAGGCAGACTCTCATGAAAAACAATAATTAAAAGTAAATATCTCAAAGCGTTACAGACAAATAATCCGAAAAAGAAAAATGTTACTTTAAATAAGTTTCCACCGGAACGAAACTCGATCTTAATCTGTTGAATAGAGGTAACCTCACATATCAAAACTCAGGTTTACAACTCCAAGCGTTGAGGAAAATTACTTCGGTTATGAAATGCCGGACGGACGGACGAACGGAGAGACTACTATATACCACCTTCCGGGAGCATACAAATATTAATATCTGGCACTTCGACAATGAAAACAATATGTATTCGATTAAGCATTTGAAGACATCATCCAATATTACAAACACAGTCTCAATAACACACGTTGTAAAGAGGATCAGGAAGATTTGAAGCGGTTTAATTTAAAAAGACACCACGGCTATCGCGATGGTATTTTGTTATCGACATATTATCAACCATCATAGTGATAAAGCCACTGTTTCGCTTTGATTGCAATATTTAGCAAACAAACGATAACACAAAAAATGTGACTATTAAACGTTCACATGTGCATTTTCCCGGACACAATCGAAATATTAGAAGCGTTCAGCTTGCATTATTCCAGATGGTAGGTTTATAAGTTTATGAACCAGACATAGTGATATATATGTGTTGAGTCGTTTAACCACTGTGTGTAACAGGCGGGGACATGGTTATCAGGCAAATAATAAATCTGACCCCTTTCCACTGTGAATAAGTAATACACTTGAACGTTGAGATCTTACGTTAATCGAAATAAAAAAAGTTACTTGATCTGTAGGTCATAAAGGTAGACTCACACATAAAAATAAAGTCAGTATCTCAAAGAGTTTCGGGAAAAAATCCGGAAAAAATATTATTTTACAGACAAATCTTAAGTTCAAAACCCGTTATTTTGTAAAAAAAAAAAACACTGGACCAGAGCGAAACTCAATCTTGATATTTAGGTCATGTAGATGGACTCACACACCAAACATCAGGTAAATATCTGCAAGCGTTTAACGAACAAGTTCGGTAAACTTTTATTGTAGTTAAAATAATTCAGGCAAAATCCCATAACTTCGCCAAATATAAACGGACCGAAACGGACATAAAACTTGATCTGTAACTCATGCAGGTAGACTCTCATGTAAAACAATAAAATAAATATCTCAAAGCGTTACAGAAAAAAAAATCCGAAAAAGAAAAGTATTACTTTAAAGAAAATTCCACCGGACGAAACCCGATCTTTTCAATATGTTGAATAGAGGTAGAATCACATACTCAGATTAATAACTCGAAGCCTTACGGAAAATAACAACGGATATGGAATGCCGGACGGACGGACAAACGGACGAACGTACGGACGGACTGACTGACGGACGGAGAGTCCGCCAGCAGTATGCCATCTACCGGGAGCATAAATAACATTACACTCTGGGCAATGTAACAATGAAAACAAAATGTATTCGATAAAGCTGTGGAAGACATAATCCAATATTGCAAACACAGTCTCAATAACACAAGTTTTAAAGAGGACCAGGAAGATTTGAAGCGGTTTAATTTAAAAAGACTGAATCAACACAGCTATCGCGATGGTATTTTGTTATCGACATATTGTCAACCATCATATTGATATAGCCACTGCGAAAGCACGCTTATCTGGCACAAAAGGACACCCAATGAATGATAATTCTTATCTGCGAGCAAGGCGAGGCGAAATGTAAAATACTGTCATCTCTTTATCAGTCGATTGCTGGATTATTTCAGTTCATCATGTAACTACCAGCTGAACAGTTGAGAAAATTGAACGCAAATCATGGAATATTTAAGTGTTAAATGCTTTTTAAATGGATTATGTTTCATTGCGTTTATTGGTAAGGAAAATCCAAATCGTATCTAATTTGATTTAAGAATTCAATCACAATAAATGAGTTATGGAAGAAATCAATGCACGTTCATGTTTAAGCTAAACGTCAATTAAAATCCTTATTTGGTCGACATTTTAAACACGTTTAATGTTTTACATTGTTTGGTTAGTTGAGGCATCCATTCATGTAATTTATAATTTTACGAATTTATCATACATGGTTATTGAACATTTACTATTATTATTAATATATAAAGCATGCACCTTATCAATTCAATTCTGTCTAAGAATTTGAAAATGAAAATGAAATTGTTATGTCAAAGCCATGAAAACACAAATAATTACTCCTTTGAAATTGTATTCATTATTTACCTTCAGGAGGAGCAGCCTCATCGCCACCTTCTATTTCTGGAATATCAAGCAGCACTGTTTTGTCGTTTGATGAAACAACTATTAGTATGTAGAGTATAAGTAATACATATTAAATATATCAGAGCGAAACACAGCGTTCCATATATATTCTAACACGTTGTTTTCGATACACCTGTACTTGGTGTACGTTTGATTTGGTGCAAGATCTTCTTGTATATTTTGGTTTTTATTTATTGGATAATATTAATTGTATATAACAGATATTTAATGATACAAAAACGTGTATTACGTATGAAATGTTACTAGTCGTGCTTTATAAATGGTTAGCGTAACTTGAGTGCATGTATATGTCGCTTATGAGAAACGTAATCGGCGCTCTGTCTTATGATTAAGTAATCGATCTTGTGTATACCCCATGTGTGTTGACTTCTAGTAAATATTCATTTAACGTTTGTCGGGATTTAGATTGCACGCTGTTCACTTTTACTGTGACTGACGAGAACACAGTGACCATTGAACCGTATGACGGAGTCACAAGAAGCATTGCTGTAGCTATTCCTAATGAGATTAGTCCTCAGTCAGGACAGAAACGTCAATTCAACGTTACCGTGATGACCATCAAGCCACTTGACAGAGATCAGGTAGGCAAAACAAGTATCTTTCCAGTATTATTTTATGAATAGTTTTGACTTATAGTTTTTATGTTATATATTTATATACCCGATCTGGTTAAAAATAAATGAAAGTGTTCAAAAAATATTTGTTAATTTATGAGTATATTATTTATTTTTTATTATTTTTTGTATGTGATGTGTGTAAATTAGAGCAAAACACATATTTTTCAGGGCACGGGTGGACAGTCTCTGTATCAGCTCAGGTTTAATATCAGGGACTCGGAGGAAAACACCGTTCGTGATATCTTTGTTTAACTTGAGTTGACAAAACAAAATAAGTTTTACATTTGTATATGTGCAACCTTTTATATAAAAATAACACGTCTGTATACCCATATTTCTTTTTAAAATCGATTTATAATTCTGATATGAAACTATCAACGTATTTAAGTCGCGTATGTAACACTTATGGTTAAACTGATTATAAGTACAATTTTGTAATGGCTATCGAATATGCCAACACGACTTCTCCCCAGCTTTCAAAATCGTATTACCTTATCTAGGTGACAACACCGAATGTGTATATACAAGTGAATGATGTCAATGACAACGCGCCGGAATTTAAAAATCTGCCCTACAGATGGGATATAGACGAGGTAAGGAAATCATGTAAATGTACATTAATGCGGTCAACACCAATCTAACATGTGTAACTACGAGTAAGAGTCAAACAGTTAATTAAGTTATCAAACATGATGTATATTTACAAGTGTTTGCTGATATTCCTCGTAATTCGTTTACTTTCAAACTGTTTTAAATACAATAAACTGGTTTCTCTGTATTCCTTGCATGCTCTACAAAATTAAAGCAGTATTAATTGTATTCATATGTGTATTTATATTTTTTTACATGATAAAGCTTGTGATTTTCCTTGAATTTGTGTGTACCTTTTATTCTATGGCATAGTTGTATGAACTGTACTGTTTAAGTTGATGTTTCTAAATAGTGTGTGTTGTGATTATATTGTTCTTATCTTACTTTCTAAAAGGAGAAAATATCTAAAAGGGAGACTAAACTATACTTTTTAAAAGATGAAGAAATTTTTTGTAAAGCTGTCGACGAAATGTGCATTTAGTAAAAAGCTGTTTTATATTTGTATTATATGTTCCATTGAACATGCATAACCATAACGCTATTTTACGAATACTTGTATCAACGACATTTGTAGAAACCTTTCAATGCAACAGCGATTTATATGAACATCGGAGCAGAGGACAGAGATAGCGGCAATAATTCGAAGTTAAGCTATAGCATGAAGGTAATAAATTGTATTGTTTTCAAATTAAAAGAAAAAAAAAACATTACATGTAGCAAAACCAGATTTAAACATTATAAACTGTAATAATTGACCCTAAACATTTGTTATGTCAGAAATACGGTGAGTCTAAATTCAGTGTACAACACTTAGTTGATAATTGTTTTAGAATTTTAATAATGACGCTTACTACGCATTCATCTTATGCTTTTGAAAAACTTAACTTAACAAGTACAGTACAAAGTGTCTCGATATTACAACATAATCCACAATAATTAACAGTTATAATTTCGATGAACGTAAGATCACAACGTTCAAGTGTATTACTTATTCAAAGTGGCAAGGGGTCATAATTATAATTTGCTTGATAACCATGTTCCCGCCTATTACACACAGTGGTTAAACGACTCAACACATACATATTACTATGTCTGGTTCATAAACTTATAAACCTACCATCTGGCAAAGTGCAAGCTGAAAGCTTCTAGTATTTCGATTGTGTCAGGGCAAATGCACATGTAAACGTTTAATAGTCACATTGCATGTGCTGTCTTTTGTTTGCTAAATATTCCAATCAAAGCGAAACAGAAAGCTTATTCGAGCCAATTCTTCAAGAATATTACGTTATAACACAATGTAAAATAAGGACTTGATTTGTATATTTCGATGTCGTGTTTTCTTTCATTTATGTTCTTTAAACAGCACTTTATAGATGTAATGCCACAGAAAAAGTAATCGATGCACCAACTAAGCTATCTGCTTTGTCAGGTGTTTAATTTCTGTCGACGTTTCTGAACAATGCCGTCATTTTTAAATTTGCAAATGTTTGGCCAATATTTAAAAAAGGGATCCAATTTAAGCAAAATATGATCGCCCAATATGACTGCAAATTGATACTATTGAGAAAGTATTTGAGCGATCAAAGCACAATGATGTGTTTTATTTTCTACGTTCTAATAAATTCTTTCAAACGTATTTATAATACATTTAAAAAAATTTCGGACCAAGGCTAAGACATAAGGGTTGTATTTGTTTCGATATAATTTAAGTGTTTAATAACGTCTGAAAATAGTTGGGGTTATATCCTGGAGACAGTGGTCTAGTGGTAAGATGCTGGTCTAGGGATCGGAAGGTCCCTGGTTCGAATCCCGCCAAGGGAAATGGATTTTTCTCAGCAAAAAAATTAATCCCACACTTGCTCCTCTCCACCCAGGTGTATAAATGGGTACCTGTGAGGGAAATAAGCCAATGTGCCGTTGCTGCCTTGTGCGCCATGTGTAAACGGACTACTGAAATCCCAGTGATCGGGGGGTTAATGTCGAAGTCGGCTGAAGATGCATACGTTATCGAAGCAGACTATTAACCGCACCTTTTAACCGTTTAACCGTTAATATCATTTGTAACGAATTACCCATCCAATCGGAATCAACATGTAGTTCTCATTGGGACGCGGTTAAGTAATTTTTTTTACTGAGGTACCACAATATTAACGAAACAGTTTATAGAATATGCGCTGTATGAAACGTGAATTTATTTTCAGATAATAACTAAATACAATTTCAAGATGGGTGACCAGCCAGTTTGATCCTTTGAAATCAGAATCAATTCCAGTTTCTCGCAAGGTCAATCAACCTTTCCATTCATCCGTTGCCATAAAGGGTGTTGATAGTTTTTTTTCTAAACGTACACAAGCATCTTGGAATCTATCTGTCTAATGACTATACATGGTACTGTCGTAATGCCTCTATTAAGGAAAAAGCATTGACTGGAATTCGTGTAAAGGGAAATTAACAATTTATGCAATATCGGAAATCCCTTAAAACAAGTTTCTTTTCTTTTATACGACACATTATTGTTTATACAGATAATACACTTGTATACATCAGGATTTATTTTTCTTTTGAGAAGCCCTTTTCTTCTTTAATGTGTGGAGAAAAACGCCGGAAAAAAACTAATACTCAAAAGTTCCCGTTGAAGCACGTTTTTGCGCGAAACATAATTGCATCAACGTGTATAACTGTGAATACTTAAAATGCTTTTCCCAATATGTTCTTATAAAAATATTGTACTGTATGTATTGGCGATTGGTCATTTTTCGGAAATAAAAGACTAGCAATGCGTTACAAGATTTTTCCCTGATAATTTATTTTGTTAATTATGTCTATATCCTGTACACTGCAAAACAATTCCTGTTGATCAGGGCGTTAACATGTTTTTGTTCAATAATTAAGATATGAGGCACGATCATTGTTTCAAGAACATATTGATATGTAGACATTTGTTTCTATCATGAACTTCTAATTAATATATTACTTTTTCCCATACAAAAATCATTATTTATGTCACTTGAGTAATTATTTTATATTCAAACACGTTAATATTGTGTTTTGTTTTCCTTTTAAGCCAAATACAAAGGTAAGTTTATTAGTATTTTCGAGAGTATGTTTGTTCAACACATCTTAAGTAACAGTTTCATGTTCTTAACGAAACAAACAGTGGTTTGAACAATGATAATAACATGGTTAATACAAAGTAGTACAGCTTTTCAAGATATTTGCTGTGTTATGTATGCAATTCGTTTATGTGCATGTTTCAGTCTAGTGCAATACTGGTTTGCTAATCGTGTTATTTGATTGTAATATGTTTATGTTATACACAAAACGTTTTGTTAAGCACTGATTTTAAAACAAAAGCGGTTTTAATGATCATTCTAATTTGCGCTGAACGAATGCGTGACTTAGAATTTCTTTAAATTCGGGTTACTAAAATATGTTTAATGTTATACTATTTTATCAAAATATGCTTGCATCTAGACAGACACATGCGAGAAAAGTCGTAATAAGAATTGATTTAATATGCGTCTTTATTGACGGGTTTATATCGCTGATATGCAATTTTACACCTTCTTTAATTACGTTTAGTCAAACAGCTCAATAGCAGAGTATAATAATCATTTCAACATCGATCCGGACACTGGTAGGGTGCATTTGTTGAAAGAACTTGACTACGAGGAAAACAGTTACTACCAATTCACGATCACGGTGCAGGTAATAAATCCATTTAATGATTCTCAGAACAAGATAGTGTTTTATTCTCTTAAAGCGAAAATATACGATTTTGTCAAATATTAATGAATTTATATAACATGTGTAAAAAACTTATAATATATATATTTCAATATATAATAAAATAAAAGTTCAGAAGAACATGAGTCGAAAAATGCGAAATAAGCCAGATATTTAATTCTGAAATCGAAAACGGCTGTACAGTCGAATTCGCCAGCATGTATATTGATGTACGATGTGAATCTAAACTAAGTTTAACGGTTCATTTTAAATTCCTGCAACGTTATCTATTCATACGACACGCGAACACTAACTATGGTCCTAATAAAAAGACGAATGCTTCGGTTATTGTAGGCAAATATGTTCATCACAATCGGCTTGGGGCGCTCATTTGTCTTTGCTGCATTTAATACAATTTGTATTTAATGTATATTTTTTCTTGCCTATTTTGTGGGATTGTAACATATTTTATCAATATATTACAATTTAACACATATAAAAAATCGTATAATCTTGCTTTAAAGAATGCAACAATAATATGTATTCCTAAAAGAGACGAAGATCCCGATAGTTTTCTTCCTGTTGCATATATTACTTGTAATACTTGTACTTATATTAAGCCGTGTACATTTAGTCATAACAACAACAAAAATGGTTATTCGTCACCAATGTCTTATTTTCTAAGACGACATATGCTTGAATACATATTATATATATGCCATAGGATCACGGC
This sequence comes from Dreissena polymorpha, assembly GCF_020536995.1. Classification (NCBI taxonomy): domain Eukaryota; kingdom Metazoa; phylum Mollusca; class Bivalvia; order Myida; family Dreissenidae; genus Dreissena; species Dreissena polymorpha. The sequence goes on from NC_068356.1 coordinate 94,145,717, forward strand.
AATCCTCCTAAGAGTGCAACCGCGGATCTGACAATTAGGGTCAACGACGCACAGGATACTCCGCCATTCTTCACAGCTAACCTGTACAGAATCGCTATAGATGAAAATATTAATACGGTAAGATAATGTTTGAAAAATAATTTAGATTTTTTTTTTTATTAAACCGTAGTTGTTTTCCATATGCTTAAATCAGTTAATTTTACATAGGAAATTAAATGTTTTACAATTGGTATTTAATTACCACAATATATATAGTAATCGAGGCAATGTAGCAAAGAAATCGAAAATATACCAAATTCATTTAATAGCCCGACCCACATAACTTGTATTGAGTTTGTGCGTTAAATTCTGTCTACGCAGATTCGCCAATATGTCTTTCTGAAATAGAACAGTTGCATCAAATTGCATATATATGCGCCTTTAGTACTGTCTGTTGTTTATGCTTGCCTAGGAAAGTCGTATGTGGCATAACTAACCTGCACGGTATGGCTAAAATATTGTTAGAACGGCGACAATAGCAAAGACATATCAAGTATTCCAAAAAGTTTTGATATGCTTACGAGTACGTTTTACGTCGTCTGTATCTGTAACTGAAGGATTTCTGCTATTGTGAATGTTGAACACATTAAGAGGTGACCTATTAAGCAATACTGGCAAATACCTTGGTCCACAAATACTACACTGTATTGTTTACCTAAAAATGGTTATGTCAACAAATTCGTAATTAAGTTATGAACTAACAGAATAAGCGTTTTTGACTTTTCAAGAATGGTGTGACGTGATGAGCTATATATAGACGGGTCATTTTCACACAGTGACCTGTTCGGTCGAAATATCTACTACGCAATCGATACATTTCGCGTTTATGCATAATGATTATTGTTAATTTATTACAAACAATGAGATCCAAATGTAGAAAATTTTGAAAAAACAAACGCTCGCTTGGGCAACATATTCGACCCTAATGTGCATCGTAACACAGCATTCTTATTGAGAGATACAGTTGGGTCGTATAGGTTGTTAATAAGAACCTGCTCATTGTAACTAGCTGTGTCAACAATTGTTAAGGAAAGCAATATTCGTTATCGGATATATGTTGTTATTTTTAAAATCATCGTTTAAAGAAATACACTTTCGCAAAGAATCTTATTTCTGGCTAACACGGTTTAAAATAAATTTAAGTGGTAGCGCCCATAGTTTCCAAACTAAAACTGGAATGGTTATGTCTTCTTGTTAATATTTCGGGGAAAGTCAATGCTATTCGTGACGTTAATTTAAAAACTGTCAAATTTGTTGAACTTTGTGTTTTTATTTTGAGTGCATTGCAGTACGTTCGGCCATCTTAATCTGACCCTATTTAAACGTGTTTTTTTTTATATATAATTGCATCGGTTTGTGGTTAACTGAATAAACAAAAAGGTATGTTATCAAATGAACGTTCTTTTATATAATAGTTTTGCATATTGTTCAAAACTAAAACCAATAGTTGACATTGAACTATTTAAGCTGCGGGACAGGTAGTCATGAATGACTCACAATTGTGTAGCTTATATTTAGGTTTACCTTGGTTTAATTTGTTAAATTCAATCACGAAATGGTAAAGTAACAGGGTAATTCGATTTCATGGTAAGGGCCGGTTTGGAGAGAATTATCCGGTTTGTCCGGAAAAATAAAATAATACTCGCTAAAGCAGGGACTTTTTTAATTTTTATAAGATTCGCAAAATACATGTTCGCAATGTCGTGACTAGCCATATATTCTGTATTTTTAATGCATGTTTTTTCTTAAACGTATGTATACGTACGTGTATGATGTATTAGTTTGTTGAAGATGGTTAAAGCAAAATATTCTAAATATTCTAAATTCACCATGATTTCATCTTTAGAGCACGCCAGTTATTCAAGTTAACGCACGCGACGGCGACCTTGGTGTCCCCAACGAAGTTACTTATCGAATACTGCCAGGTATAATAGTGTATGACTATTCAAGGCACGTTTCAGTCTCTAATGATGTATTATAAATATAATATTAAATGTATTATAGTCATGTTCTTGGACATCTTTCAAATCTAGGCGTTTAACAGTTTTTAAAGCAATAAGAACAATTTAAAAGTTTGTTACTATTAAAACCCATTAAACAAAGTTGACATATTGCTGTAAATGTTGGTATTGGTTATTTAATAAGGTGTGACATAACACATTCTTATCACAAATATTTACATGTACATCCAAAGAAAAAAACAAAAGTCAACTTGAATAAGTGACCAAAACCGCTAGAATGTGAGAGATATTTTTCAAACGTTTTACTGGGATTTTCTTTGTTTTCAGATGATGGTTGTTCAAAACTTTTTAATATTTACACAAATGGTATGATATATACGATAGCTTCAATCGACAGAGACGAAGGCGTTTTACTGAGCAAAAATGGAGAGTGTACATTGACTGTTCAAGTATGTTGTGAATTCTCTACTTCCTGAATTTACGTCCTGCGTTTTTCCTTTCTCAACCTGGTTACAAATGTTATTTTCTATGAAATGTTATAAAACAATGCGTATGTGCTATCAATAATATTGTCTGAAAATGAATACTTATTTCCAGGTAAACGAAGTCAACCAGACACAATTTACCCAGTATGGTAACAGTACCGCCGAAACAAATGTTACAATCACCATCAATGACCTCGATGACAATGCTCCCAAGTTTAACCAGTCAATATATACTGGAACGATATTGGAAAATTCAGGCGTGGATGTGGCAATACAGATTTCTGGTGATATCTACGTTAGCGATGCAGATCAGGTTAGTCTCCATCGAAACAACATTACAAACAACTAGTTGGAAAGACTGATTAAGAGTTATGATTTATTTGTTTAAGTTGACAAGGAAAGTTGCACTCCTCCGTCAAGATTGTTATGAATATTAACATTCAACACTCAATAATTATCATAATGCATTATGCCTAAATTAATAAAGCCATTGAAGACTTGCTATCACAATGTCTACCGCGGTTTGGTACATTTATGTAGATACGATTTAATTTTCGAAAGCGTAAGTAAAAGTCAATATGGAATCATGTTGGCTTGACACTTACTATGTATTTACGTGAACATGTATATACGTGATGACTGAATTTTGGTGCTTGCAATTACATATGTATTTAATTTCAAATAAGCATAAGTGATTCCAGTTAACATTATTTTTTTTTTCCAGGGAAACAATGCAAAGTTGAATATCAATGTAACATGTGCGAAAAGAGCATCGTGCCCAATGTTCGCAGCCGACCCTTCTGTTGTAACACAACGTAGTGTAATCAAAATCAAAGTTATAAACGATAACAACCATGCACTGTTAGACTATGAGCAAACTGAATCCTTTCAACTTTTGGTTAGTAATTTATTCTCCATAATGTGTAAAGCCGTAATTTTTAGAAAAAATTCATTTAGTAATTTAACATGTTTTAATTATCATAAATGAAGTAATAATCTTATTAAACGTCAAATAATTGTCCTGGATTAAACTCTACCTCCTATGTTTCATGTATAGTGTAACAAATATTCTGCAATTCAACGAAATGGGTGTATTTTCGTCTGCACCGAGCACGTCTATATATCTGATTTCCGCAACAAAATAAAGCCGATAATTGCTTCTACTAGAAAGAATAACGCTGCGAGACGTCAACTGCTCTTTTGTTGAAACTATGTTAGCTAGAGTCGGAATAAGAATTGTTACATATTTTCTGATTCGACTCAATTTCTTTAACAATAATTGTGCCGTTCCTAATTTGTATTCATTTTCATAAATCTTGATTCGACCCATTAACGCTCTTAAACTTGCAGGTTACTGTATCGGAGTCTTTAAACGCGAAAAACAGTGCCACGGCTACCGTCAACGTGACCGTTTTAGACGTTAATGATAACGTCCCACAGTTCTTAAATGGATCGTACGAGTTGAGCATTCACGAAAACCCAGCGAATGGAACTTCTGTTGGGAGAGTAACGGTATGTACATGAAAGTATTCAAAAGGTTTTTATCGTAACACAAATTAAATCTAAACGTCCTCAGACGTAGTCCACAAACCAAAAGGTAAAATGATGTTTCTTATATTCATCGTATTCATAAGATATGTCACATTTTGATGTTATTTCATGTTTAATGTTTTAAACTATTGTTAATTGTTAATGCGTTTCACATGTAAATTTCTTCTGAACAATGGCCTTACATTTTACTTAGATTAATTTTATGTTTATTGTTTTACTAAAGTTTATATACAACATGTGAACAAAGGCTTCGAAGGCATACTTAACCATAAATTTTCAAAACTTCTTCCGCTAATTGATTTATTTATATTTTACTATCCCATTGCGTCCTTCTTTTTCGTTTATCTTAAAGGCTCTATAAAGGTGACAAATCCAATTATTATGCATATCAACTGGTCAAATTTATACCGGATTTCAGTTACTCTTGCATAAAAACTGCTAATAACACAGCTTAGGTTCAACGTTGCCAGGAATTATGGAAGATATACCCGTTTCATAATTGGAAGAAATGTTTACATTTTTGCAACTAACGTGATGTTTAGCCTCAGAGCGGTGACAAATTCTTAAAATAGCCGAAAGAAAATTCAATTTTAATTCTATGTTAAACAACTTTTTACCAGCAGAAAGTAACTTATTTGTTCACTACAAACGGTTCAACCATTAAGAAGAGACCTACTTTGTGAGTAATACCGGAAAACGTTAAAAATCATCGATATATTTTTGGTGACCTGAGTCACTTTCACTTTCTCTTTCCCGAGTAAACAGCGATGTAAATAAACGGATTGTTTGTAAACACAATTGACTTGGAGGACACTTTATTTTTAGCTCAAAACAAGTTGTATTGGTCATATTTTATTGTAATGTCCAATAGCATATATATATATATATTGTTTTTTTATAACCTTTATAAATAAAATATGAAAATAATATTTAAAAATCGGTAAATAATTACGGATCTTCACCTTTATAGAGCCTTTAACCTGTTTAACGTTGATTTAAAACCCCAGTCCAAAAGAGCTTTTTATGGATCAAACTTTACAGAAAGCGTTCCCAAATTCAAAAGATCCCAATGAAATCGGAAAACAATTACGCTTTGGTTACTTAGCAAATAAACATTTTAACATGTATACAAGGAAATGTTTTGAAGATATAGTTAATTTCATGTATATTTGCGTTTTGAATGTTAATTTATTGTTTATTCTTTATTCAACACAAATGAACAGGCCACAGACAAGGACAAGATGTATGGTAATGAGATACTTTCGTATTCGCTCCTGGGTGGACAATGGTATGCATAGTTAAAATAAAATGGAAATAAAAAGCCCTCTTAACTGAAATATTATTGTTATCAATATGACGTCGTTTTACAAATAATGATCATGCTAGATACATTATGACCATAAGAAAGACCGAATGTGTTAAAACAGATGGCTTTCATTAAATGTTTTTTTTTTAACAACCTCATATAAAACCGATAATTTTAATATAGCATCTTAAATAACGAATTAAAGTCACCGTGGTGTAATGGAAATGGTGTCCGCCTAGCGACCGGGAGGTTACAGGTTCGATCCCCACCGTGGGAGCGTTCTTTAGATCTCCCCCAAAGACACCAAGCCCAGGAAACGGACTCGAGAGCGTTTATATAAGCTTATGCTTTCGATGCAATAGAGCTAAAATAAATAGGTTTAAACTAAATAACGAATCAGCGTTCGCGTGTTTAGGTTTACTATCAACAATGCTACGGGTGAAATATCTACCTATTGCGCACCAAATGTCCTGGACAGAGAGCGACAAGACACGTTCTTCATGACGCTAACGGTGACTGACGCTGCGGGTCACAGAAATACTTCGTCATTGAATATTACGTTAACAGACGAGAACGACAACGATCCGAAGTTCCGCCAAAATGTATATGAAGTTCAAGTGGATGAGATCATGAATTATACACATCCTATTATCACTGTCAAAGTACGTGTTTATAGCTTTAATATATCATGTAATAATAATATATCATATATGTAAACCGACTAATATCGTGAAACCATAAACCATGTTTCGATTAATTGTATTGGTGAATGTATATTATTAATCAATATGTGTTATTTTACAACTCGTATTCATGGTTGTTTTCTAAATGCCATAACATTCCAGGCAACTGATGCCGACATGGTAGATTCCGAGAATAGTTTGCTTTATTACAATATAACACAGACGTCTGATGCACATTTTATGAACAACGTTACCATTAATGAGTCCACGGGAGAGGTTTCCCTTCGTCAGTCGATTGATTATGAGGCTATAAATCAAACTTTGAAAGGGATAATAAATATCACCATAATGGCGTTTGATAACGGTCAACCACAACGTAACGACACTTCAGTTGTGAGGCTCACGATACAGGTTTGTGCCACTATAATTGTTTAAATCAAATCGTTGCATTCATTCAAAGGCATTAAAATTGAAAAAAATATTCGTATTGCAAAATGCATTTGCTTTTGAATATCCTGATTAAAAATTATGTTATAAGCACGTGGTTTGCATCTAAATTACTAGTAATAAGTAAAATTGATATTCGTAATATTTTTTTAATAATTCAATTTAAATAATATAATTCAGCCTTAATAACAATTCAAAACATCCATAACGATGCATAATCTTGTTATAAAATGAAACATGTGTCGTTCACAAATGACATTATCTCATACAAATTCCATAAAGTTAATAAAATCCTTTCTCTCTTTATCGCTCATTAAAGGACATTAACGACTGTGCACCTGTGTTCAATAAACCAGGGTATTCTGGAGAAACATTTGAGAATGAAACATCGACATTGGGAGCAGGTATGTGTGATGCGTTTTGATAAACAAATACTACAATGATCATATTCAATGTTTTATAATCATACGCCCTGTCCGTTTTCATGCATTAGTGAGCATCACACTCCGTGTATACTGTTTGTATATGCGCCTAACAATATTTACCAGTTGTACGAAAAGGAAGACGATATAACTTAAATGATACAGCTTATAATATGATTTTGACGTCTTACTGCTTGTTTTAAATAATTATTACCAAGAATGCGAATACTCCATAAAGTATTTTTCATAGCTAAGTATTGTGTTTATAGAATTTGTGGTAGCTACTGTAAACGCTACGGATAATGATGGAACTGACAGAAACAAAGGAATCAACTACTTCATAGTATCAGGATCAGCAGGAAAGTTCCGAGTTGACCCAATATCGGGCGAAGTGGCCATTCAAGTCGATGCTGAGCTGGACTACGAACGTGTTAAGAACTACACACTAACCGTCATGGCTCTAGACCAAGGCTCGCCACCCTTAAATTCTACGACGATTGTTAGAATTCAAATAAAGGATGTAAACGATGTGTCCCCAATATATACTCCTCATTCCTGTAACATAGCAGTCCTTGAGAATACAACTCAGGGTCCCTTAAATCTGGCGTGTAAAGCAACGGATAACGATACACATATGTATTTAAATTACAAAATACTTTCCGTTTTGGGTGCCTTTGACGAGGTTGGACATCTTGTTGATGTAAATTTGACCACGGTGAGTTCACTATTAAAGCATTATGGTTGTTTGCATACGATATAATAGGCTTACAATGTATGTTTTATGATATATATGTGTGTTTGTGAATGCTTAGATCGACGACGCTGGATTAAAAAAATATTGTGAGTTTGATCGCTGTTAGATGAATGTCGTGTCTTTAAAAAATGGCGAAACATTATGTCAACTAACACTTTCATATTAAATGTCCTACATTTAGACATAAAAGATGTGTACATATGTATATAATGTTGCTGTTTTAATCATTGGCTGTTATATAACATGTTTTGCATGTGAATTCTGCGATACATATTTTCATATCATAAAGGACTGGTTCAAAGTCAATTTAACAAATGGAGACATAAGTGTAACTGCATTAGCTGACCGGGAAATAGCCAAGACAGTTAAACTACAAACACAAGTTGAGGACCTTTACGCAGAACACCCGAAACCGCAGTATGACACAGGTATTTAGTTACCATTAAAGCTGATATAATACTACATGCAGTTTATAATGAGTGCATTCGTTTTCTTTAGTTTCCCGTTCTTATAGTATGTATTTGCATTTTGTTTCCATGTAACCCTGTTTTTTTTAATTTTTACAGTAACACTTATAATAATATTAAATGACTTTTATTTAATATTTAAAATATGTTTAAAACAATACGTACTGTTGTTTTTTGTTGTTGCTTATATTGAATCGAATTTCGTGTGTAAAGATGTATTTATTTATTTTCCCAGCGGAAATATCTATCACATTGAATGATACAAATGACAACGACCCACAGTTTACATCCGAGGTTTATACTGGAAGTGTTACTGAAATAGCACCAAATAACACCAATATTCTTACCCTAAGTGCGACCGACAAAGACGAAAACAGGACAATCACTTACAGCCTTCAAACACCGCATGCGGCTTTCCAAATTCATAATGTCACCGGTGAGTCCTTGACAGCTGTTTTTCTTACAACTAAGGTGTTTTATCTAAAATATAAACATATGTATACATATGTTATTGAATAACGACTGCTTGGGAACGATACCTTGGGGATAAAAAGAAAAGTTCTCACAAAGTTATTGATGTTGAACATAAAATGCATAATTATGACAAAGTTATATAAATATTTGTAAACAATTTTCAGGGATCTTATCAAAAGTCGGATACCTTGATCGAGAGACCAATGCAAACATCACTCTTACAGCAGTGGCCACTGATAATGGTGAACCAACGCGTTCCTCAATCGTACAAATCAAAATTAATGTTATCGACTTTAATGACAATACACCAACTTTCCTTAATTTTGAAAGGGAAATAACAATTCCAGAAAACGCTTCCAGCGAGACGTTTGTTGTTGTTGCAAATGCAACGGATGCGGATGCGGGTGAAAATGCAAGAGTCATTTACAGAATAATTGCTGGCAATTCAGAAAATAAATTTAATATTACCCCCGACACTGTAAGTATCGCAAAAAATGTTATCGTATATTTATATTAAAAACGTTACACATTTAACAACTAGAATTGTTTCATGTTGTGGAATGTGTGTGTGATACGTACGGTTTGTTATTTTTATATGTATATCAATCCACTAGCTGTTAATAAATAAGCTGCAAAACATATATTACATTCGAATGAATGTTTTACCATCCCTACATATACTATGCAACGATATGTTTCCTTGTCGTTTTTCTAAATACCGTGTATGCTTTTCAAGGGTGAAATTTCAGTCGCATCTCTTTTGGATCGTGAAAAGACAGCCAACTACGATTTGACAATAGAGGCTTCAGATAACCCTGAAGACCATTCGCTTCAAAAATCGAACACTACACATATTGTTATTAAAATATCGGATATTAATGACAATCCACCGACATTTTCCAGTGGCTATAAAGATCGTGTTCTTGAAACGGCAAAAAATGGAACGCTGATTCTACGAGTAATGGCAAAAGATGCTGACGACGGTGAGAACAGTAGAGTAACTTACACAATGGTCGACGATGAAAATATGTTTTTCATTTCAACAGATGGAGATATTTCAGTTTCTGCTGATCTGAAAGATAAGGTCGGGATGTATAATTTAACTGTAATCGGTACAGACCATGGAAATCCACAACTTATGGGAAACGAAACCGTACATATTAGCGTCGAGGATGTCAATCTATATGCTCCACTTATTGGACATATACCAAGGGATTCATTAATAAGAGTTTATGAGGTAAGTTTGTGTAAATATGTTAACTGTTTGTTATTGGCAACACTCAGACATGTTTGTGTTTAACGTTGTTGATTTTGTAATAATTATTTAATATAAATACGCTCTCCAGATGTAACCATTGTGTGTGTGATTTAGCTTCCATACATATACGTCCATTGTCTAATAACAGCTCATGAATTCATCTGTTATATTACAAGAGTATTACTTCAAGCGTTGAAAAATTAACATTCAAGTAAAACATTTCGGTTTTGTTTTGCTAGTACGTCTCATCTAGCAGTTCATTTAATGTCCATCATATAATCTTAATTTATTCAATACATAAGTTTTGAATTACAGTGTGAGACTATTGATAAGCTTATCTGGACTTTCAACTACACAGACAGGGATTACGGCCAAAATGCAAATTCAACTTTCGATATCAGTGAGTATGAAGAAGCCACAACCTTAAATAACAACACATTTGAGATGAGGGCTGATGGACAACTCATACTGAAGAAATCATTAGATGTAAACAAGCAAGCCGAATATAAGGTTGGTATATGAAGAAAGGCGTGCGTGTTTATTGTATGGATCTTTACATGGTATATATTTTGGAAACCTACGTTTGATTTATATAAGGTTTGATAGTTAAATGTTATGCATTTACTGTTTTGGTTTCCTAAATATCTTTCATGAAGGACTTTCTATGAATTATTCGTGTTCATCGTTTACCGATGCTGCAATCATAGCTTAACATCTAACTATTGTCGGTGATAAAAAACATGTCTATATGGCAATTGTTTTAATTTCCATATTGTAAATTTATCATTCCTTGATGGTAATAATATAATAGGGTCCTTCTCACAATAAGTTCGATACGTAAGGCTTGTTCCGGAGTAAAGGATTTCCATCAACGCAATCTTTCATTGACTTGGTAAAGCAAGGCTTCTATTGCCATGATGATCATCAATTTGTAACATTCAACACTAAATATGGCAGTTTAGTTTACAAATACATTGTGTCTTTAAAATGGTTATTTATAAAAATTATCCCACAAGCAATTTTGACAATAGCTTCCTTTTACGTGTCAGCAAGTACAAATTTGACAGAATGAATACAAAACGAATACATGTTATTGTATTAAATATTTTTATCTAAATGATTAAATGCGCTGACTTAAAAAAACATCAAGTTTTTGATAACGAATTTATTTTACTATTGCAAGCATGGCATTTAAATACTGAACAAGTAAATCACTTGCGTTTGCGTTAATATAACGTTGTGTGATGAAAAGGACTCTATTACGTGATAATCATGTAGAATTTACTGTTTTAACATTGCAGTAAGAGATCATCATGCTCGTGTGTGTGTGTATGTGTGTGTTTACTGGTGCATGTTGTTCATCTAGCTCTGCTATTTTTAGTTAAAGTTTGAATTGCCTATAAATTACAAATCTTGTGTTTTTGTTACATAACTTTTCTTTTTTAGTAGCTGTAATAATTGTATTTAGCTGAAACAATATGTATATTTCCGTGTTTTGTTACTTAATATAGACATACACACCATGCTTTGTAACTTGACCTTAGACAACCTTAATGCGGCTCCATTGCGGTTTTCAAGACGATAATCGGAATGTAAAAACTATATGATGGTATGTCTCTCAAGTTGTGAGGTAAAGACGAGCTATAGTTGATATTCGTTTTGGTTTCTTTTCATTAAATATATTGTTTCGGCTTTTATTCTCTGTCTGCATACAGCAGCTAGGTAGTACTGTGGTAATTAAACTGTATTTAGCCTGAACTGTTTATTGAATAATTCTGGGTCGTGTGGATATGGAACTCCTAGAGACCGGTTTAACCAAGTGTATGTGTGTGTCTTGTGAGTTGCATTGATTTTGTGGCGCGCTTTACTCTCTTTGCTAATTGCCATGACTAAAAGGTATCAAACAGGATCTTGTTTATATACAATTACGTATACGATTTAAGTTTTACCTGCGTGCCACAGACCAGGGCATCCCTACTCCATTATCAAGCCAAACACTCATAAAAGTCAATGTGATTGACGTCAACAACCACCTGCCCACGTTCCTCTATTCGGAGAGTAATATGACGCTTCTAGAAAACTCAACTTCCAATGTAACTGTAGGGACTGTACACGCAACGGATGAAGACAAGGACGGCAAACCCTGCTATTCGTTCAAAGATGGTTCGTGTGCAGCTATTGAATTGTCCTTAACTCAATCATAATCATATAACAACACAAACCCGTAAATTATGTATTCCTATTTGCGAAATTCCTCTCCCTTTACGTATAACCTGATAATCTTCTCAACTTAATTATCAGTTGTTCGTCTGTCTCTGTGTATCGACCATCACCGCTGATAAATGTCGCTGCTCTGAGACTACAGTGTGCTGTGCTATACTGTTCTCAATTGACGAATTCAAACACAAGCGTCGAAAACTAGGCTTCAAACGAATCCATTTCTAGATTTTGATGTTAACAGTAATAGAGTATGAACCCTGTTTTATATAATATAAATATTTAAGGTTCGAGCTTTTGTTTCAACAGTTAATTATGTTTCATATGTGTTTGTTTTGCTCTATCAGTATTAAAGGATATATGTTCCTTAGCTTGATAAATTATATCGGGTATTGCATATGTCACGATAAAGTCACACAAATTATTTTCTATTTGTTTAAGAAGTTTATATAAAAGTTTAGGTGCTGATTGCATCATCCGACTGCCATTTAGCGGTTGTTTAGATAATGCCCTATCAGAACAATTGTAAGATAAAGCATGGAGTTTAGGTTTTAATAAACTATTTTTTTAGAACCACTGCGAGAAAATTGGACATATTATTTCGCGTTAAACAACACAACTGGCGATATAACAAACATTCAACCAGTGGACTACGAACAGATACATGTCATCAAGTTGTTAATACACGTGGATGACTGCTCCATCCAGACAAACGCTTCGTGTGCAAACAATACCAAACTAAGTCTAACAGAAGGAAAACTAGACCTGACTGTAAGCGTTATGATTGAAGACAAAAATGACAGTCCACCAGTTTTTAACGAACGCAAACTGGCAATTGGCATGTTGTACGGCACAAAAATTGACACTGAATTTGATTTAAAGCTCAAGGTACCATTTTGTTATAGCATAGCATAAGACCATTTTAAATTGAGATAATTATTATGTTCAACGGATTAAAATTGATAATATTAGATGCGTATGCGTTCTCACTTAGTGAAATGTTTTGAAAATTATATATCATAACGTGTCAATACTTTTTGAAATCAGTTAAACTAGTTTGACATACATAGCTAGTTGATCTTTACAGAATGGGACGTACGTTCACGACAACGACTCCAAAAAGTATGGTTCGGACTCGTGGAAATTCTACAACGATGGACCTGTCATAGTAAATGTTAAAGGTGACTTGAAACCAGACAGCGGTTCTAAAACATGTGAGGATAATAAGACTGTAAGTTATTGTCACTTTTTACCTTCATTTAAAATGTTTAAGCAAAACCAACTAGTCAGATGAAAAAGTTGAAACTCACAATATGGCTAGATGCAAACAAGCATTTTGTCGCGGCTCGATATGCACAAACACGCAGCGAAGATTAATTCATAATGTCAGATTGTCCTTAAAACAAATACGTAGACGAAAGACCAAAGTCATCTTGTTTGTATTTTTCGGGCGATAAACAGCCTTTATAACACGAGAATAAATATGTGTGTCTTTTACTTTGATTAACTATTATCAAATATCTACTGGTAAACTTCTACATCTCGATAAATGTGGGTAAGTGAACGCTCCCGTATTCACTTGTTTTGACAACTGCTGCAGTTCAACGCTATATGGGTTACGACTTATTCAGCATATTTCAAATAAAATAAATGTTTAGTGTAAATTAATGATTCAGTTTTTGTAAAGAGCATTTTGTGTGATTATTTCTGAAAAGTATGTATATACATCGGTGCTTATCGTGATAAGTTGTGTAGTCCATTATAGAGACCAATTAAGTGTTGCTACGTCGTAATTATTTCCGTTTTAAATTCCGCATTGAGTTTAATATGTTCAGAACGAAATTTCCTTAACGTTTCGAGTCCAAGCACTTTATAGTTTTACTCATATAGGTTCAATGTGTTTGTACAATGGCTTAACTAAAAGGCTCAATGTTTTGTTTTATTTGTGAAGCATCTGTTTTGTGTGACGCACGATGGAACAATTAAGGTTAATAAAAACATCGACGAGACGCTCTCTGGGTACTTCATTGTCCCAGTCTTGGTGAATGACACTGCGGGGGAGGATAGGGCAAACATAACGGTAAGTTTGAAGACTCAATGTGTTTTGCATCATGCATACTGTTTTTGTATCGTGAACTGTTTGTTAACTGTTTGTGGATTGGAATTATATAATCTAACCATTCTATCGGACAATACTTCAATCCAAACGCTTTTTATAAAAAAAATATGTTAAGGGTTCTTTTGAGTACACGTTTTTATATTCTTCAGCCACTGTTTGCAAGTGAACGAAAAAACATATATTTTCAAGCTGAAAGAACAGCCCAAAATGTTTAGATATATCCATCCTAACTTTTTTCCAAATTGCTTAAAATAATGTTCTCACATAATCACACAGTTATATCAAATGTTGTTTTGTTCTTAGATATATCTTATCAGCATATCGCAGATTGTAACGTTCAACATTCGGCATAACACAGTGGAAGCAGATAAAATGAAGGACGACATACTGAGGTTATATTGATTGTTTCAGTTAACTAACGTATCATTATGATATTGAATCAATAACGGTATGCCAATCTCATAAAGTTCAGAGTCGCAAATACATATAGGAAGTTTATTGTTTATTTTCATACAACTATTTGCAATTTTTAACCGTTCTTAAATAAAAGACTAGTGGGGGTTAACAACAAGTGGGTGTTAACAACAAAATTATCTTGATAATGTTTTAGCAGTTTAATTGTCTGTTTATTTTGTTTGTTCTTCATCGAACGGACTAAAATTTAGTTTAGTATACATTTCCATGCAAGGAACTTTCGTTTTTTCCTTCCGTCCCTCCGTCTGCCTGTCTGCCAAAACTAAAAGCAGCGATTCATATACTGGTAAAGAACATACCGTTTAATTAATGGAACGGAACTAAGTACACTACCAAATACAAAAGTACGAGTATGTACGATCTTTCCTATATATCACCAACGAGCTAAGTTTTTTTGATGTTTTTAACAAAAGAATAGCGTTTAGTGTTTATATAACTCAAAATTACACATACAACATCATGAAAAATTACATACGCATGCATTTGGTGAAAATATTTCCGATGTTCTTTTGTAACCATTGTTCTGTATATCTCTGAAGGTATGTCCGTCTTCAAAACATTATATCATACGAAATGAACTTACCGAATTTAAATATTATACAATATCATGTGATGTTACACTAAATTTTGCAAAGTACATAGTTCGTTGTTTTTTACCTTGCTGTACACGCTTTGAGAATTGTGGGACTTATCTTCAACTTATTTTACCTCGGGTCAAATATCTGTTCAGTGTTAAGTATATGTGAATTTTTAACATGAAGTTTGATAAATAAAAGTTTCACGTACACATGACAGACTTTCCAGAGTAAATCCACGGCATTATAAAGATTCGGGTTGTTACCGATACCACTGTTTTGCTGGTGATAATTTTTTTTTTTTATACTGAAGTGCTGTGTCTTAAGTTGTATTGATCCAATTTTTGTTATATTTTGCTGTTCTTTATGTATATTTCATATAATGATTATTAAACGGTTAAGTGTTAAAAATCTGTTTGATAAAGTAGTCTAAAATATTGGACAAACCTATTTTATTACAGAAAGTATAGTGAACTATTCGGTTACGATTTCGTCTTTGATAAGCTCTCTGCCCATCTGATAGATGGTAAAGCCGTCTCAACAAGGTAACGGTTAAGGTTAAAATTGTGTGTTTCAAGGAACTTTGTAAGAATACATATAAATACTATGTTAATTTGAAGTTTTTTAAATGAAAGATTTCTATTATATAACATTTAATGAACCAAATGTTCGGATTAGTCCAGTTACTTGTGTCAATGCTTAATTAAACAAAGGCATATCAAATAGCGTATTATGTATCAAGAGAAAATAACACAATTTGCTCGGTGCTTACAATTAAAATATTTTAAGAACTGCAGTTTACATGCGCGATATTACAACCAAAGCAATCGAATTAATTTAGAGATTTTCAGTCTCGTTTTTCATACGAAAGTTATTAAGCATCATTATTCATAAAAAAAGAAAGTTTAAGATATAGTTATCGTATTTCAAAAAAGCAGTAAACCACTGTTTATTAATGTAAAACTGAATTTACTGTTTGTTGTTGGTGCTTGTTGTTTTGTGAGTGCATGTGTTTCGGTTTGTAGTTCTGATTTGGAATTCCACGTTGTTAATCGAGATACTAAAGAGATTCTTCAGAAGAACGACGTATACACGTAAATATCCCTAAATATTTTTGTTATTGATTTACCACGTATTCGCCAGTGTTTGCTTAATTCTAATATTGTTTTGTTTTCATGTTAAACCTGTCAATATTCTTATTTAAATAATAAGGTTTATTCACAATACATCTGATCGTTAAGGAATTCCGTATTTCACAGTATTCAACGGCTGGGAAATCGGAATACATCCATGTGTTAAATATCCGTACCTTGTCAAGCGACACATACAAAATCTTTGTTATGATTAAACAATGCACAACAGGCTTAATTCAATATGTGCATCGCAAGAAGTATTAATGCGTGTTTACACATTTAATTTTACTTGATACAATCAGTGACAACAACACATACATTGTATATGTTTTTGCTATGTAATACGAACAATAGACTAAACACTAGTTGTACGTGCTTTATTTTCATAAAAAGTAATATTGCATTTTACGTGTTTACATCCAATTCCTTTCAGCATTTGACACGATCATTTTTTTAACTTTAGATGCTGTCAGCTTATACGATTATTATGTATTACGAGTGGGTGTTCTTGATGCGTTTGATTGTGTATAACAATAGACACTTTTTAGTTTATAATATAAAATAAATTCTTATAGCCTACATAAATAGGGCGTTGCCTCTCTTTATTATTAAGTATTGATTTTTTGTATAGTCTCCAGTACATAAATTGTTCTTTAGATTGATGGAAAAGAAGTCGGAGGACGACACACTTGTGGGTCTAATGAATCAATACAATATAGGAACATCCTTTCAGGTAAATCATGTTCATGCATCAAAACTATATTATAAAATTGTAAACTTTGTATACAAAAGTAATGTTTCAACGCAGTAAACATCATGCTTTGTATTGACCGTTTTTATGCGATGACCTCACATTTAATCAATTAAGTTTTCTGCTGTACCAATTAAGATGATAATCCAATGTGCTCCACCATCGGGACCCCTACATTTTGTCATGTTTTAAGGCAACATCTAACTCCAAAACCGGAACGGAGGAAGAGTCGAAAAGGACCTTCTACATTCTGGTTGGCGTCACTGCTGGTGAGGCGTTGGTCATCCTCCTGTTTATATACGTGTGGATGAATACCAAGAATAGGTGAGTCTTGATTTTGTTTAAGACCCAATATTAAAACAGAAGTCGCTTAACAGATGCTTTGTTGTCGAAACGCGCAGCAAATGTGTGTCCATTTAATGTTAATTTGTATTTTAAAGGGACTTGTTAACAGTTTGTGAAAAGGACAATTTTACAAATGATAAATACGAAAATGAATGTATGGATTATATTCAAGCAAGTGAATAAACACTCCTGACTTAAGAAAATGTCAAAAACATGTGTAAGTTTAGTGATAATCATCAAACAGAAATGATAAAAGTTGTCAAGTGTGTATAACGCTTGTCATCGATAATTTCGCAAACAATACGTGTGTAACGGACATAGTGATTCAAATATCAATTAAATTTAAAAGCCTGTTGTGTAGTGGTAGCATGAAAACTCATGTAGGCAACCGGTGTTCAGTCCACAGAGTAAGCTATATTTACTTTTTATTTTGTATTGTAATTATTTCAAAGATTTTTAAATACAAGCGTATGTATATTTAAACGTAATTTAAATGACCATCAAGCGACAACAATATTAAAATTAATAATAAATGATTATGTTTAGGTACAAGCGTAAACTGAAGGCAGCAAACATTAATGTGAAAGGTTTGTAATATGTTTATTATTTTACATCTAACCTGATATTTGTGAGCAAACTTGTGTTAGGGTCTTAGGGTACAAATAAACATTTTAAATCTGTAAAAATTGTGAAACTATACATCTAATCCACACAAAGAACATTTAACACATATATTTTTTTGATGAGCATGTATAAATGAACCGTAATACTTCCTGTTTTTAAATACAAGAAATTCACAACTTTGCTTGTCAAATTTTCTGTTTTCAAATAATCTGTTTAGACTTCGAGATGAATGAAATGGATGAAATTGTACCATCTATACCTGGAAGCAACATGTTCTCGAAAAGGTAATTATGCAACGTATTTCACTGAACATAAGTGTAGATAAAAGGCGATGTTTTCGTTTACCTAAGTGTGTTTTTGTAAATGTCGGTGGAAAGCATTTTTTTAAACAATCTCGTGTATGACGTGTTTTTCATATGAATATGACATTTTCTAATATTACTCTTAAAATATTATCATGTCTTTGTGATGACAGGAATTTTAGTTAAACATATTCTCTGTTAACATCAATGTTGCCAAGCACATCCTGAATGATTTGCAAACGAAAAATCCATATGTTATTTATTTCAGCAAAAACCCTCTAATTGACGCAGATGTCAAAGATTTAAATAAAGGAATGGCGTTCAACAACGATTCTTAGTAAGCTTTTATTGACATTAATTTCATAAACAAATAGATTCTAGATTTGCTTTGAAAACAAATTAGTTGTTATCAACAATAACATATGTCTTTAATGTTTTTTAATCATAACACAGGGTTTTGTTACGAACGGAACATTTTGTCAGCAAATGAAATAAGCATACATATGGGTGGAAAGCGGTGAACAAATAACAGCAACTACCATAACATAACAAACTGTTATGAATTTCAATAAATGCTTTATTACTTTAAGATATATCTATGTGCTACTCTTATAATTCAAAAGATTGATATATACGTATATTAATACTTCGTACATCGTTTAACTAAATCGAGGTATTAATCACTATAATTGCTTTTTTTTTAAATTTGATTTGCGCTGCTATAAAATCATCATGTCTTGAATTTTAGTTTTGCAAAATTCAATTTGCATTATGTTTAAAGCCGCTCAATAAAATGACTAAATTTCTAATTGCAATTTATCAAACATATTCTGGACATCCAAATGCGAGTGTATTCATTTTCAGCCAAAAGTACGATGATCTAAACCTCGATGAGAACGCGGTCGATGCCCGTGCCGAACACATGCACACCGTGTACGACTCCATTGAGGAAAAAGAGGTCACCATGGACATGTACACAGACGACATGCCACCGGGCGCTTACGGGAGGAACGCCTCAATGTCCAGCGAGGACCTGCTAGGAGCTACTCTGCAGCTGCACGCGCTGCACAAGTCCAGAGAGAGTCTTGATAATTTGGATGCAAGCCTAGACGAGGCGACGGAGGAGGAGGATGGTTATGAGTTCCAGGGAAGGACGCGAATTAACCCGGCCTTTGATGATGATCTCGAATGCACAGAGATTTAATTAACCATGCAGCGGTCGCATACCAAACAATGTTCTGCCTCACATCCAGATAAATTCTAGCATTGTTTAGCATCACTAATTGGATTCTCTCTCAATGAATGTATCCATTGTATTGTATGTGTTTGTTTTATTTGCTGATTATTTTTTTATTGCTTATATGTATTTATATTACTCGGACAATGCTTTGTGCAATGTGCAAATATTTTATAATTAAATACAAACTACACATGTTATTTATACTATTCAGAATAGTTTTGTGCAATGTATCACATCGCTTTCCATACTTAGTGTGCCTGTACATATTAGAGATATACAGTAAACAAAACAGTCATAAAGTGATGCATTATACTATAATCTGCATAATTTTTTTATGAATGTGCGAATGTGATATTTGTACTGATTCATTTATGGTTTGGTATGTTTCTATGAGTGAACATATTTTTTTACCATGTGTATTTTCTTTTCATCGATCATGTTTGAAAAAATGTGTGTACCAAGGTTTTTTTAATTTAATATTTCAATTTGAACATTCAGTTCATTTCCATCAGACAAAAATATAGACTTTTAATTAAAAATACTTAAACGTCATAAACAAGCACTTTGCTACGATGTTCCTATTTATCGGCAAGAACACTTTTATTTAACAATGTTGCTTATATATGCTGGGCGTTTAAATATTGTTTTAAATTAAAAATGTATTACAAATTGTCAATTGTTTGAAAACATTGTTCTGAAATAAATTAGTGCAGTCTCTGTATACATATTTTCTATCCAGGAAGATCACTATGTCAGCTGATAACGGCCGTATGTTTTGAGTTTGGTTGCGGTTTTGAAAGTCGCCTTCACTACAACACGGCCTTTGTGTCTTTCTGCCGGGTATAGTTGCCATATTTTCGTGTCAGCGTGCTGTTGCGTTAAATGGTCACAAACACGACAACATATAAAAATTACATAGAAATAATAAATCTGTGACAATTAAATCACCCCGAACACGAAGAAATAATTATGAGTATCATTGTATTGTGTATACAAGAATCATTTTGTGTCAGATATAAACTCGCAATTATCATAAGCAATTTGAATTAGTGAGAAAGTTTACAGCTGCGTCAGCTATGACGCTAAAACGATGTGTTTTCATGTATTCATACGGACTACAGGTACGTCCGTGTCTTTTCGTTTTCCTCGCGTGTGTGTGGTCAAGTAGATTATTGACGATGCTGCGTCAGCATCGCCTAAGTTATCATACCATGGAAAAAATCTTCACAATGGCGAGCTATGTAAAAGACCGAGCCAGTCCGATTGAGATAGTGTCGATTTTCTAATCGGCATATCTCGCTCATTAGCATTGATAACATTCTCCAGCAGAGTTGTCGCTCATGCCTCAACACAGGGTACGAATAAAATGCGTATGTAACTCATATCGGCTGATATGACTAAAAAGTGCGGATATGAAAAGATAATGGCTTTTTAAATGTATTTCCGTTTATTTTTGTTATATGAAAATCGTTCTGTGACAAAAATACACGTCGCTAATGTTTCATGTTACGATCGAATGAATTTAAAAGCGTTTTCATTGGCATTTTAATTTCAGTAACTCCATATTAATATCCGCGAATATGAACGACCAGTCAGACCACCGCTTTTATTAAATTGCTCTATTTTGAGGCAGTCATAACATATTTATCACATATTGTGAATTTTTAATTCAACAGTGATTTGTTCATAACAAAACTGCATAAATATTGCCTATATTGGTTCATATTCGCACGTTTAGTTCATATCCGCGGATATGAGTCATATACGCATTTTAGACGAACCGCTCAAGGTCATACAACAATGGCCGCGCCCATGAATGTTCACACTCGTGTCAAAACTTTCTTACAGCATACATCGGCTTGTTTGGCTATTTAGAAACTGTCATATAGGATATATGAGTTAGTTATTAACTAAATCTCCGCTAATGTCAACGATGGATTGAATTCAAAAGATACATTCGATGTGAATGTAGGACTTTATGGATCTCAACACGGCAAAACTGGTATTTTTAGTTATCAATTTAAGTCACAGTTTGCTTTGTAAATTGTATTCGAGCATGTTGCGACTTATTGGATGACTATGATACCCGATATCAACATATCACATGGGATTTGCAGAATACCAAGCTGTGCTTAAAACATTGATAACAAAGTCTTTACTCATATTACGGGTTTGTATTATTTCTTCTTTCTATTTTAGAACAGTCGATTGGTGTATAGCGGATTCTAGTGAGTAACGGATAGGTTAAAAGTTTTTTGCAAAATACTTTTATTTATGTAAAGATGTATAGTGTTCTATTAATTGAATACAAAATGCCTATCATTGTTCAGTCGATTCATGTTTTAGTTGACTTGTGTCAATGTTTTACTCACAATTGTTTCTTTATTCGAAAGCAAAACAAGGTCACGTTATGTACGCACCGTTTTTTGTGACGAAAGGAAAAGTGAAGACGTCTGGTTTCCTGCATTTTGCAGATTTTGTTTGGTAAACATTATGTTCATTGATGTTATATTGTAGTATAATGTGTCCTTTCTAAAAGTAAGAATGCTCAGAAACCAAATTGATGCGTACCACATACAATAAGCATGAGAGCTGCAACTCGTGATTAAGTGAATAAAGGACATGTGGCGACACATATTCGGGAATGTGGGGATTGTCTCAAACTAACTGAAAACTCAATTAAAGTTGTCCAATACACATGTGGGTTGCGCGTGGCTATGATATTTATTAGTAAACACATCATTTTGAATGAAAAATAATACAATTGTAACGAAAAATCGATTTCTCTGAAAACATAGTTTTCACTATCAAATCTAAATATTCAAGGTATTCAACTCAAAACGACCCGAATATATGCATCGCTTTGAACAGCCATTACTTCATTAATTGTGCAGCGATTTACATGAACTCGGTCTTATTAAACGCAGAAATGAAGTTCCTTTTCTGGAAATATACACATCTTGCAATATGTTATACAAATGCTGGGTAAAATTTCCAGAAATAACCCGATACACATGTAATCCGATAAAGACCTAAGCGATCCGGTAATTGCTGAATCAGTTTACCATGAAATTGGCGCTGTAAGCAAAAAAATATTTGTCGGAATTTTAAAACCGCTGGCATTTTTCAATAGGAAAGACATTTGTCTTTCGAGGTTTAAAGGTTAAATTACTGAATGGATGGTCTTTACGTTAAAATGAGACTCGAAGTCCTTAGCTTTCCGTTATACACCGATCGACTGTATTAAATATCATTTAAGTCAAATGAACTGTGTCACAGTAAAAGATACATTAAGGCGATTGTGGCCAGTTTGGATCCAGTTCAGCCTGCAGTCGCTTGAAAGCTGTTTGCTTAAAAGCGGTTTTCTGACAAAAACAAATAGTTTAATTGGATACTTATTAGACTGCCCTTTCCCTGTGACCTGGCTCAAATAAAAGTATTTTCATTAATCAAATGATTTTATTTTGACCATTAATCAAATGTTTTTTTCTGGTCCCTCGGGATTAATGACTCCAGCACTTTCTTGTTGAGAATTGAATACTGTTTCAGGCGATGCTAGGGGGCGTGAGAGATGTTGCATCTTCCATTATTTCTCATGAACTGACTCATTAATACCGAGTCGGCAATATTTGACTTAATGTTTGGTTTGGTTGCTCTGACGAGGGATCGAAAAATTTCAGAATCTTCCTAAAAGCCTAGTGGTAGAGTGCCGTCTTTGATTGAAGGAGGTTGTGCTGCGGGTTTGATCCCCAGAAGCGACATTTAAAACTACCCAACTTTGTTATCTAAAAGGCTGCTAAACCTGATATACTAAGATAATGTGAATTTTCTCTCACATGATGGTCATAAGTTATATCATATAAAAACTCACAGCAGAAGTAAACAATGGGAGAATAATTAATGAACGCATCTTTCATTTGACTTTGACACTTTGAGTTTGACATGTCCTAGATTGAAATATGTGACTTGACTTTGGGTCAAGTTCCCAGGGGTACTACGTCCCCGTACCCCCATTATGTTCCGTACCAAAAATATTTCGTACCCAATTTTTTTCGTTCCAAAAGTTTTTTCGTACACAAATTGTTTTCGTACCCAATCTTTTTTCGTATCCAATTTTGTTTCGTGCTCTAATTTTTTTTCGTAACTAAATTTTTTTTGGCATAATTTTTTCGTTCCCAAATTTTTTGTATCAAAATAATTTTTTTCGTACCAACATATACACTTGTGATGATGTAGATCAACTTAAATTGATGTTTTTATATATCCATACTTTTCAAAAGCATCGTCACATCAGTACTGTCAGTACTTTGATTGTGAAATACTTAACGGAACTGAGCGACAACTAGTCATTCATCAGAGGATTCACGAACTATCAGCATATCAAAAATCCTTACTGCCATATACATATATTCCAAAAGCAATATAATCACACGATATCATTTACAAAAACGTCAGGAAATCCTAATGGTGTTTTATAATTGCGTAAGATTTTTCAGAACTTTTTCTATTGATAGAAATGCTATTGATATTAACATACACTTTACAATACTCACAAACATTGAGTTTTTTTTTCGCTGTTCAACTGTGTTCAATAACTGAAATATCAGAAAGAATATACCAACATTTCGTGCAATAAGTAGATCAGTAGCGTGATTTATTTTGAAAATTAGTTCCTATGCGCACTTACACACATCGCTCCTGCAGGTACCGAAAAATAAGCGTTTTGTAAGTTTAAATATATGCCGGCGACCATGAATAGTAAGGAAGTTTTTCTACGCCGCTACGTCTGTTGCAAAAGAAACCGCAAGCGTGTATGACTGTGAAACGATACTTCGAAGCTGACGCGAAGACAATCAAAATATGTTTTCATCTTACGTTTTTGCGTATTTGAGGGTGAAAATAACATTTCACGTATTTCGGTCCGTTATATATTAATATGCATGTATATTGAAAGGCGCTCGGTTACTAGTCGCGAATTGAAGAATCGCATATTTATATGCGGCATCAGTGCTTCGATTTCCGTTTGACTGTTCTTTTTCTCTGATAAAGCGCATCCTTGTAGAAACTCTTTTGGTACATTGATTTGCATAACAGAAAATTGCTTAAAAATCATATGTGTATATATCATTGTTGTCAAAAAGATGTACTTAATTCAAGGAAATGTGCATATTAAAGATTAGAGTCCACATTCTATTGAAAGCATACATACGATGTGAATCTTTAATTTATTTATGCATTTTTTAAATCTTCGTTATTAACTTACAAATACGATACAAATAAAAATAATTGATATACCCTTAAAACGAGTATATACTGTTTCAATGTCAACATTTTATTATCGAAATCATAAATCAAAATATGAGCAACAGTTCTGCGGACGGAGACATAAGCCCCCTCCAAAAAGTAATTTGAACTTTTGACCCCAATTTTAATGGGTATCATCTTCTGTCCAATGACAATTAACATGAGAGTTAGCAAACTAATTGGTAAATTCGTTGACGAATTATTGACCGGAAACGATTTCACACTTATAGTGACAGTGACATTGACATTTGACATAGTGACCCCAATTTCAATAGGGGTCATATACTGTCCAAGGCCAATGCACATAAAAAGTATTAAGCCAATCGGTAAATCAACTAAAGAATTATTGATTGGGAACGATTTCACACTTATTGCCACCTTGACTTTGACCTAGTGACCCCAATACGGGTCATCTACTGTCCAAGGTCAATGTTCATGGAAAGTATCAAGCCAATCGGTCTGTAAGTTGACGAGTTATTAATCGGAAACGATTGTCTCACTTATTGTGACAGTGACCTTGAACTCTGTTATAGTGACCCCAATTCCAATAGGGGTCATCTTTTCTCCAAGTTCGATGCGCATATGAAGTTTCAAGCCAATCGGTCAATTCGCTGACGAGTTATTGATCGGAAACTATTTTCACACTTATTGCGACAGTGAACTTGACCTTTGACCTAGTGACCCCAATTTCAACAGGGGTCATCTTCTGTGTAAAGCCAATGCACATATGAAGTATCAAGCCAACCGGTCAATTCGTTGACGAGTTATTGATCGAAAACACATTTGTGTACCGACCGGCAAACCGACCGACCGACATCAAGCGAAATAATATACCTCCTCTTCTTCGAATGGGGGCATGATACGACTGACAGATGTTAAATAAATTAATTGACAATACATATTTAGTACGATAGATCAAATTAATTGACAATACATATTTAGTACGTTGACCAAAATAATTGACAATACATATTTAGTACGATAGATCAAATATTATTTACTTCATTGAAATTTGTAATGACGACACATTTTATCTATTTATTGTTGAACAAAAACGTGCTGTTTTAACTTATCTGCAATTACTAAAAGGAATTTTCCAACATAGTTTATGTATTGTAAACATAAAGAAGATTTCTGCGGTTCAACGGAGAATTATTCGAAATGGAATAAAACTGGTCTTAAAATTATTGTACGATACCTTTTCTAAACTGTTATTCTTTTTCTATTCATTCATCGTATATATATGATTTAATATACTTTCAATCCTAATATATACACATATCACATTTACTTTAATACAGACGATTTGTTGTTGGTGATAACAAAATGTTTGTAGATCAATCTTAAACGTTTATCTCTTTTTGATGTTACATAGTTACGTGCATAACATATTATGGAATTGCATATTATTCAATAAGAAAGGTATGTGTTCGATGTCATGATGATCCGAAAACGTTGACCTACTGTTATTTATACTTACAATTTTAATGTATGACAAATTCTTAAACACAGACGTTATGTGTTTAGTAATGATCAAATATTTGCATGTAAATCATAAATGTTGATTGTTTTAAATTTATACATACAGTATATTGCGTATCCGGACGATAGGCGGACATGTATGATCCTATTTGTATATGCGAAACATAAATTTATGACCTAAGGCTATTTATACAAACAGTAAAAATATATCTAATTCGAGAAGATATGGTTCCATAGTTGAGTTGATGTGCACATGTAAACCACTAAGGTTTATGTTATATTATTTGTTCAAACAGCATAAGCAATATTTCCAGACGGTATGTCTCTAGTGTTGATCAAAGTTGTACAGGTGTAACACAAACGAAGGCCTCCGTGACTTCTTCAGCCCAACGAGTTTCTTCATCGCGAGTCTATAACGCTTGTTGACGAGCGCATACACGACGGGATTGTAGCATGCGGAGGACTTGGCAAACATCGAAGGCACAACGAGTATCTGGGACGGAATGCTGGAAACGTCCCCGAACAGAGACCACAGACAAACGGCGGCATACGGAGTCCAGGCAACGAGGAAAAGGCTGATGGCCACACCGCACATCTGGAAAAAATATTCATGGTATTCCTTCACGTGGTGTATGACGATATATTTCAGTGATTTCAAAGTCGTATAAATTGTATTAAACATTGAATTTTAAAAGTTAATATTATCGATAATCTGTTCTGTGAAATTACGGCTTTGTTTTGACGTCATGACGCTATTTTTTCTTACGGACGTATCTTTTTAATTGTAAACTAATGTTTGAAAACCATAAAAATAATAAATTTTATAAACAATGTCTGTGTTGTTAGATTATCTCTTTTTCATTTGATAAAAGCGAAGGAAATAAATTCGCGCCATTTGTGACGTAGTATTGTCTCTTTGCAGTCGTCAATCAAAAAAGATAATATATTTACAATAAAACAAATTTCCTCTGAGTCTTCTACAAACAATATTGCGAATGTGGAGCCAATGATTGTCATGTTTTATTTTCTTTCATTAACCTTTGAGTGACGCGTATCATATACATTTGCTCTTTTAGGGCTTTGTTTACTATAGCCAATTAAGTTTCAATACCATGTAATTACAATAAAATTTAAGTTGAATTAATGACTCGCGACGTTGTTTTTGTTAATTAACTGCAGACATTTGACAATCGTGCACAAAACTAGTACATTCTAGCATAATACGTGAATTCATATTGAAGGTATATACATTATAATACAAAATTAATCCGAATGGCGAAAACAGTATGAACTACAAAATTTAAATGAACAAATTCTTATTCTAAAAATGATTGCAAATGTGTTAGAATCAACTTTTTGTCGTTGCAGTCATATAATAAAAGTTCCAAACGTGTCTAACAAATTTTAATAATCATTTTAATTTTAAGTAAGTTGAAAAAGAAATATCTTGGTATTATACAAATACACCGCGACATTTGACAAATGTTTACACAGTATCTTCTGTTCATGTTAATTTTGTTTCATAAGATATCGATTCAAATGACGTCATCATTCAAGTTCGGGTGTGGTCCTTACAATGTTATAATACCTTTGCAATTTGCTTCTCGTGGGTCCACTCGGCGTTCTCGTGACGACCCCCTTCCCCCACAGACCAGAGGAACCTCCATGTGTTCCAATAGCAGAACACGATCACGATACATGGTAACAAAAATCCCGTGGTGAACAACAACATGGTGTATGTGACGAAGTGATCCC
Organism: Dreissena polymorpha; assembly: GCF_020536995.1. Lineage (NCBI taxonomy): Eukaryota > Metazoa > Mollusca > Bivalvia > Myida > Dreissenidae > Dreissena > Dreissena polymorpha. Next base: position 94,173,885 of record NC_068356.1, read on the forward strand.
TGCTCTCTGCCATGGAAACAAGGCATGCGACGCCGTGAATGTCCACAGCGTACCTGTTGGCGTCATTAAGAAGTTATGCTTTTTTTTATCAGTTGAAAAGGCAAAATTGTGTATAATAGGGACTTCATTCCGGTATAAACAAAACACAAACTAATGCATTTTAACGGAAACATTATCAGCGAACAAGAATTTTAATAAATGAAGTTAAGTTATATGTAGTTTCAACTACAGTCTCACTAACGCTTGCAATACCAAGAGCAAAATTGGTGCACAGTGAATGTTACATAATATGTACGTGGTACATTAAATATGAAACAATATTATATAATATTCAGTCATTTGGGGAATGATAAGTATGAAACACATCCGAAAAGAAAGATGCTATTGACGTTAATTATAGGCTTACGGCATTACTAGTCAGTCAATCTGGATAACTGAAGTATGTTACCAGTTTTCATAAAAGAAGAAAAAAAACATGTTAAACAAATGTCTGTTCAGACAGATCTTAACGTGGTTGCAATGTCCTTCATCCAAAAAAGGCAAGGGTAATTAATGTGTGGCCTGTTTGTTTTCTATTCGCCATCAGCGTCTGCATAACATTTCAGCTTGAAGTTTGTGTCATTTTGTTGGTTTAGTCTTTGGATAACTAAAGCAATATTACGTAATAAATTACATACAAAGGAGAATTTTGTTATAGGGGAGATTATTTTAGTAATTGTGTTATGTATGTCGTTATAAGCGAGTTGACTTGGAGATTTGACCGCATGTTTTCACCTGTTTCACCACGGACATTGCTTGAAACATGAAATTCTAGGAAAGTTGCCAGTTTTCAAAAAAGGACGATACAGTATGTATGAATTACGAAACGCCAGAAACATAAGCATGCGATATTTTAATTAACACCCGCTCGTCTTTTATTTCATGTAAGTGAGCAGTTGCCTTTACAATACATGGCAATACATTCAACATACAAGGTAAAAATGATTCAATAAAGGACAATATATTCAACATAAAACGTAAAAAGGTATTAAATCTGTTGTCATCGCCTGGTACAGGCAAGCCAAAACATTGGGAGTGTGAAACGGTTGAATAATGAGTCACGCCTAGCAAACCACACATATCAACAGAAATATTTTGTGTTTCCAAGATTAAAGAAAGAGGCATCATGTATACTGACAAACTTCAAATCATAATAATGCGTATCAAGAAGAACTCACGGTGTATAATTACAAACTTCAAATCATAGTAATGCGTATCAAGAAGAACTCACGGTGTATAATGACAAACTTCAAATCATAGTAATGCGTATCAAGAAGAACTCACGGTGTAAACAGTACTATCACAATTTTTGGATGTGTATGCAAATACATATATAAATTCATTTAAAAAAAATTATGTAATAGGCATAAATTAAAGTCTCTAATACTTCGTCCAATTATTGTGCTTGTTTAAATTATTTAATTTTGAAGAAAGGTTAAATAAGTTAATATTAAAACGCATGGAAATCACCTGCCATACCAACAAAAACACTTCCGAAAAGACCACCACATACAAAATATACACAAAAATGAGTCCTATAGTTTTAGAGAAAAAGATGTGTGCAGTTCTCGCCTTTTCTAAATGTTATTAATTGATTACGTGTATATGCGTATGGCCGGAACAATGAGACTAACATCGAAAGAGTGTCACTCGATGATAATGCCTGTAATGTCCAGAGGAAGGCTACTACGACATAATATATGGTGGTGGATGTAGTGGTGGATGTTTCGATGCGTTTTAAATGAATTAAATACGTGTTTTTGTCAACAATGTTCAGAGAAATTTTTAAAGTGCGGTAATATCACTTAAAATGAACCCCATGTACAAAGAAGTAGCACTGACTTCGCGTCTCACAAGTTCACACAAGTCTCACATGTTGTACTAGAAAATCGTCACGTTAAACTCTGCTGAGGTAAGAGTTTTGTTATAGATTTGCATAAGTCACAGTGATAATCCTCCAATCTGTACCATGTGATCACACGCAATACTTGGAATCGACTATCATCAAGCGGTGTGCAAAGGCGGCAATTATATGATCGCGTTATGCTTGAAGATGGTGCTCATACGATTGCCGTAAAATACTTTTGACATAATATTTACCTGCACCATCCTACGAGAGGCGCCAATGCCCAGAATGCGGCAATATTCCACGCAATTGTCACTGACAATACGTAATGGCGTTTTCGTAGACGAAGAACTAAAATGAATGGAAATATTGACGTAAAATGACGAGAGTCTTTATATAACTTCATTTGCAATTATTAAACTTAACATAAACTAATGTCTGCAAAAGAATGATTTCCAGTTACAAATCAAATCAAAAATCATTTGACCACTGCTAACAATGTATTAGCAATTGTTTCACTGGTACTATATCATATCACATAATGTATTTATATTAAAATAAAATGCAACCAAAATCCGATTTATAAGAATACTTACACATCGAATGTTTGCACGTCAACAGGTATCGATCAATGCTTATAAGAGTGAGAAGACCGATACTTCCGATACCAAACATCATTCCAATAAATCCGTACACTTGGCACCCCAGTGAGCTCAAAAACCAGCTGAAATGTAGAAGTGATTCAGTAAACCTCGCACCCCAGTGAGCTTAAAACAACAAGTATAGTCTCTTAATCTATAAACATAAAAGTCAGTGCATGTTAAATATTGGCGAGCTATAGTAGCGCCTTTAATCCATAAATATAACAGTTTGTGCATGTTTAGTATTGGCGAGCTATGGTAGCGCCTTTAATCCATAAATATAACAATTTGTGCATGTTAAATATTGGCGAGCTATAGTAGCGCTCTTAATCCATAAACATACAAGCCAGTGCATGTTTAATATTGGCGAGCTATAGTAGCGCCTTTAATCCATAAATATAACAGTTTGTGCATGTTTAATATTGGCGAGCTATAGTAGCGCCTTTAATCCATAAATATAGCAGTTTGTGCATGTTTAATATTGGCGAGCTATGGTAGCGCCTTTAATTTATAAATATAACAGTTTGTGCATTTTCAATACGAGCGAGCTATAGTAGCGCTCTTAATCCATAAACATAACAGTCAGTGCATGTTCAATATTAGCGAGCTATGGTAGCGCCTGTAATCCATAAGAATTAAAGTCCGTGCAATTGTAATATTGGCGAGCTATAGTAGCGCCTTTAGTCCATAAGAGTTAAAGTCCGTGCAATGTTAATATTGGCGAGCTATTGTCTCTAAATCCATAAGCATACAAGTAAATGCAAGGTTAATATTGGCGAGCTATAGTAGCGCTATTTATCCATAAGCGTATAATTCAGTGCAAGATTAGTTTGTGCGAACTATAGTTGCGCTCTTAATCCATAAGAATAATTTATCAGGCATTCCAAGGTTAATATATGCGAACTATATTTGCGCTCTTAATCCATTAACCTAAAAGTTAGTGCAATCGGAATATTTACAAACCAAATCTTAATCATGACACTTGACTCCCGAGTGAGCTCAAAACCAGGTAATGAACACGTTCATTTAATGATATAATATAATTAGCTATTTATGCTTATGCGGGTAATCATCATGAATTTTTAAAACTCATAAGTGAAATCGTATATCGATCATCATTATTTTGTTGCAAACAATCGTGAGGGATTTCTCTCCTGTCTCAGTCGTCCCTAGCATGCTTATCATGAATATTTAGAGTCAGCTGTGAAAATGTGTTGCTGTTTTTCATCGTAGAGCGTAAGCTGTCGTTACGTGTATCCCAGTTCTAATATTACAAATATTTACATCCATTAATGGTTGGTACGAAAACCTCGAAACATCCGCATTAATTATTTTCGGTCAGGTATGGAAATCACTCTTTAATAGTTTATCCATTTAAATGACAATTAAAAAAGATTTTTCTGTTTCACGATTTAGTGAATAATACTTGTAATGATTTATTTTGCAGAACAGAATTAATTGAGGTCATACTATTCATTTTTAAATTCTTCTGCATATTTTTTCTGTCTTCATTACTTCCTCAAGGTAAAGATTGGATATTATAAAATGTTTGCATGAATTCTAAGAAGTCTTTTAATGATCAAAATAATTTTATTCTCTGGAATATAACATGTTGTGGTTTTAAATGGCGTAGTCCTATCGAAGTAGTTGTCGCATTGCCGCCAGAAAGACATTGTGTTTGACAAGTGTTAAATTTGTATTAATGTACGTTTTATTATAACTGAAAATATCTTATCTATCTTCTTCAGTACTGTGAACATACATTTTAAAAATGTTTAATCGTGTTTATATCGTGTTTATATATGTCAAAATAAGTAGAAAATCTAGTGCAAATCTTGTTTAAATCTTTTGTTAAAAGTACCATAGTAATGAGTACACCAATAGATATACTCCGTTGTAAACTTTCTACCAATGATTCTATATAATTGCACAAGTCATTTTATATTTTAATGATTTGTTAATTATTTCTACCAAAACGAAGAAAAAAATAGGTTAAATTTATTTCAAACTATACAACCTTGGTTTAGGAGACTTGTATTCGTGTACTTTATGACACATCTTTTACATTTTAAAATGTACCGGCAATAACTTGAGCCATTTTAAGATGATATATTTTTTCTTTAAAACAACATTAAATGTTTTCTTTCTTGTTTAAGTTTCGGTTTTGCTTCACCCTTAATTTGTACTCTATATAACGCTACACCGTCGTTGCATGTTGAACCTGTGCCCGAAGTTAGCGGACACGGAAATTGGGAAACCCACGACGCTCATCCCAAGGTCGGCGACCGCGAGGTTGACGATTAGAAGGGCCGTCTTGTTACGCAAGGACCGGAACCGCCATAAAAGCACGAGTACCAGACCGTTACCCGCCACTGACAGCGCCGCTACAAGAGAAACGTACATTCAAGTCATAAATGGCGGTCATACATAGCGGCCATACATATCGGTGTGACGTAACAACATTTGTCTTATATGTGTATTAAGACATATTCAACGCTAATAAATACAAGTTACTTGACAAGTGACATCTGTGGATACATTGATATGCCTATGTTTCACATAAACCGATCATATAAAACACGAATTTGTATGAACTGTGACTACATGTATTTATACTATGTTTAAATACAACCATTATCATATGCATGTATCTTAAAACATATGTGTATCGCTTTTTTTATCGTGCACATTCGACCGAAATTTGCAATGTGTCTGAGATTTTTCTGAATCCGCCATCTTATATTGTTTTAAAGTCCAATCACAAGCGATCAAATATACAATAACACAATGACTTTTGCGGCTATTAATAAGGACAAGATGATGTTGGAGGCGATGTGGTGGTGGTGGTTGCGTTGGCGAATCTACCTTAATATGTGGCTACGACAATGTAATATTTTTTTCATATGTAAACACTTCTTCCGAAAATGTGTTCTAGCTATGTAATGATGGCTCATCCATTTCTCTAGTTCACTTTTGGAAAGCAATATTCAAATAGCCATTATTCAAACATTTTACGCTAAGGTAAATCTGATAAAATGTATGTTTTCATGATATATCGATTTGTTTCCGAGTTCACGTGTCATTCAGATGATACCATGGAAAAACAGTTATGCTAAAACGGCTTTCGCACAAGGGATGTCGGTTCTGGAAAGATATTTGCACTCACGATGAATATTTTAGACAAATTTCAGTCTGGATTCAACACTTATCGCCGCAGTTTAAACTAAACTAATAACTCGTACATCGAATTAGACGTAAAACAGAAATGCATGCGGTTTTATAGGTGCATCACATCAGGCACCAAAAGCGCTCATGCAGTATCTGCGATTAGGCGTCTAACAAGTCTACTGGGGCACGTAGGCCATATGTGACACTCGATTTACATGCACTATAAACACAGATTGGTCCACTCATTATATCGCTAAAATGCGTCTGACACATAGATCCGTAAATGTGAATGTGTGAATCAATTTGCAAAAAAGGCAATGGCAGACATTATTTCCTTTTCACATCATACTCTTTTTTACAGCTATTGGGCAGCTATAATAGAAGCACAATAACTTTATTTTATAACCCATTTTTGAACGACCCATATACTTGGATAAAAAATAAAATTCTAAATTTAGGAACATAATGTCAAAATTTAGATTATCTTCTCATGACCTATTTATAGAAACTGGTAGGCACCAAAACATAACAAGAAATAAACGAATTTGTAAAGTTCGTACACTTTATGAAACTGAAGATGAATACCATTTTGTTTTTAAATGCCCTTTAAAAGGTAATTTTAGAAATACACTTAAACCTGATGTTAACAGAAGACTAAGTATGTTTAAATTTTTACAATTATTGACCAGACAATATATACTGATATTTCTTGCTTATTTCTATATTAACGCATTTAAACTAAGAGCTGAAAATATATAGAGAATATCCATCCTCAAAATTGCAATTTTGTATATAATATCTTACTGCATAATATTTTTCTCAATCAATTACGGATTTTGAACATCCACTTAACTTTATTTAAAAGAAAAAGTTAAAAGACCATTCTCTTACATATTACATTCTCAATAAAACGATATATTAGTAAAATGCATAAACAAAATTGTTGTTATTTTGACGCATGTGTATTTATTATTGCTTTATTGTTATGTTGACGATGAGCTGTATATGCTTAAGTCGTAAATGAACTTTATGTTATCTTCTGTTCTATTGCATGAGTATGTTACTATTTATAGTAAAATGTATGAATGGTTGTTTCTCGAGCAATTATCAATTTCCTGGGGGCTATTATCGAGCTCTTCCCCCGCTCCGCAATTAATAAATCCCACAATTATCCTCAATTCAATAAATTGTGTGTAAATAATGATGGACCATAGAGTTAATGAATGCACTAAGTGTACGCGGTTTTTAATGGCACTATATTCAAACTATTGCAGAGATATATATGTAAATATCAGCAAAATTTTAATAGATATATCAATTCCGAAAGCAATGACAAATTATTGCTCGTGTTAGAGTCTACATCCTCGATCAATTTAGTACTATTGCATTTATGTAAATCTCGAAAAAATGTTAATGTTATGGCTGTTCTAGTCCTGCGATATCGTCGTATTAAATCATTACACTAACAAAACATTGGGGAAAATATATAGAATAAAAGAAAACCTATTTATTCTGATTTAACATCGTCATTGTTTTCATTTGTGATCAAACAAATATAATATTTACTAGTAGTGTGTGCCACTCGAACAACTGTTGTTGTCTGTTCTCGTAAAGCGACAATACCTTTGTAACCAGTTTCAACATCTATATTCCGTATGTGTGCAAGACAACGACCACTAAACAGTTATCATCAACATGATTTATTTCAAAAGCGAATTTTGTCAAATGGTTCTATCTACGAGGTAATATATTACATAACTTAAATTTAAGTTAATATAGAAAATACTCGTTTATTATATACAAAAAAAGACAAACATCACTTTCGCTGTTGGGGTATTTTTGTCCGTGACCTATTATAGTATTGGGGTATTTTTGTCCATGACATGTTCTATTAGTGTATAAATTAGCACTAAAATATATTATGACAACAATAAAGATTATTACGTATAGTATATAGTATACGACACATGTGTTAGGTATATTACAATTAATGTGTACTTTAAAATAATTTCGTATTATGAGTTGTGTTGCATTTCGTATATAAGTATGAGTTTATACTGTATGGAGTTTAATTTATCTTGAAAAATATTAAGAGAAATTCTCCTCCTCCCCCGGCCCACCGGACTGGCGTCCTTACTGCGTCTTTACTCAGGACGCGAGCCCACGGCGATCACTTTGAACGAAGTCCGGCGTTTTACGGCGTTCTGTTAAGGACACCGTAAGGACGCCGTAGAGACGCAGTAGTCGTAGTAGGGACGTGGTAGGGTCGCTGTAAGGTCGCCATGGACGTCGTGTGGTCGCCGCTCAAACCCACAGAAAATGATCATTTACTGCAAGGCAACGTCGACCTTATTGCGACATTAGTTCGTCGTTTGTACGTCTATTGCGTCCTCAGAACGACTATGGTCGCAATAAGAACGCAGTAAGAACGCCAAGGACGCCGCTCAGAAGCCGTATGGTCGGCTTTGCTCGCCGTAAGGACGCAGTACAAACGCGGTAAGGTCGCCAGGGACGTATTAAGGACGCCGTTAGGACGCGCAGAACGCCATAAACCAAGACGCTGGTGTGACGGGAAGGCGATAAACCGCATTTTTACCGAAAAAGTCATTGGCGACTTTTCTACGACAATCAGAAATTTCAAGAAACACAGTCTTAGGTCGCCGTAACGACGCCAGTCCGGTGTGACGGGGCTATCCCATATTCGGACGTGACTCTAACAGATGATACATCGCAATGTGTGGTGGCTCAAAGTTAATAGGATCTCATAAAAAGGGATGGAGGATTGTTAAGCAAGAACTTACATACAATGTTCTTTTTTAAACACGTGCAGCTGTTTCCATCGGTCAATCATCCTAACTCAGACGATTCTTTGAAAAGAAATGTTAAGACAGAGCACGTGTTCATTTGAAAATAATTATCTTTCGAAGATAAGTCTGTAAAGGACAAACAAAGGGAGGCGAACATGTTGCCACAACATCGAAGGTATACTAGAAGAAAATCGCGTGGGATGTACAAAGCTTCAATTGTGATAATGGTCTGCTAATTTCTCGAGAAAACGTTGCCACTTTGTATACAACTCTTAGAAAAAGGCACGAAAAGCAGGCTTGTCAAACGATTGAAACCCCAAAAGAAAATTGGAGGCAGGCGAGAGAAGCAAAAACAGTTGAGAAAATCAAACGCAAGCGAAAATATTGCGAAAATAACGTTATGTTATCAATCATTAGAAACTAATTTGAACTAACTGACAAGGACTTGAGTTACACGATAGTGTGTTCCGTTTCCGAGAGAGGTTTTTCAACCATCAGGGAATCATTCCTATCAATGGTCAAAGGCATTTCCTGAACGGAAGCGCCAGTTCTGTCCTGCTTCATCGCGCGACGTTGATCGCGGTACTAAGGAACTATGTACATGTCTACATGCAAGTAGTGAATGTCAATGCTCGAAAATATCGATCGATTCGATACCACTACAAAACCGAAGAAGAAATTGTTTTGTCGTACACCGCTGGAGTTGACTTGTTGACTTACATGTATGTATTGTACTTACTTATATTTGTCAACACTGTCCATTCACGTAAAAAGTACGTGTTGTGTTTATTTCACAAATCGTGACTTCTATGACTCGTTGTATTGTACATTGGGAAGGCCGAGATTATTCCACACTGTATAATCACGTTAAATGACATCGCGTTGTGTTGTGTTTATTTCATAAATCGTGACTTCTATGACTCGTTGTATTATACATTTGGGAGGCTTGACGTCCCCATGGTGTTGATGTATCACATGGATTTATTTAACATACCCGCTACTTAGATTTTCATAAATCGTTGAATCAATTTGATTCACTTTGTCCAATGCTCAATTGCATAACAAAAACGAATGATTTTTGGGGGTTATTTGCTATAAACTTTTAAAAGTACAATTACATGTATTGTGAATTAATATTGAATTTCCGGGATCGCTACTTTCATGCGTTATTTCATACGTCACTGATTTATTGATGCTGAACCATAGCATAGTTTCAAATTACAATGACCGATTTTGCGTGAATCGTCTGGCTACTGCTAATTTATTAATGCATTTATTGTTAAAATGAATAAATATGGCATGTTTCAAATCCGGATTAATTATTCGAATCTTAAAGTGTAAATGATATATATGTTCATTTAATTGCTGTTGATGTCATTTGTGTCGTTATTATTGTTGTTTTTGTTTGCTGTTTTGCTAATTGTTGTTGTTTTCAAGTAAATTGTGCTACCTGATAGATAATCTATAGCAAACTTTGAGAATTAACCATGTTTCTTTTTGTTATTGTTTAAATTCCCTGAATTGCATTGAACTATATTTTTGAATATGACATTCATAATTCAATCTTCGTGAATAAATTATGGCGTGAATGGACTAAACTTAAATATGGACATTACAATCTTAATTAAGACAATTAAATCTCAAGTTCAACTCTGATTAAAAAACAACAACATTATTATCAGATTGCCCATTAAAATAATTATCAGAGATCAGCCATTCGACCAATCGTGATACATCGGCTATCTCCGGAATCCTCCGCAATGATGACCTAAAAGCTCCATCTTCGCTATTTACAGCTAGTTATGCTTAAAAATTCTGTCTCTTGCAAAATGGTCTCATTCGCACTCGAAGTGATTGGTGGATTTTTGGAGCGAATAACAGCAGTATTCGTTATTTTTTTTCATTTTCTATGTGCTCAAGGTAACCGTATGCGGAGTTAGTTTAGAAACTTGAAGTGTGTGTTAGCACCTAACCGCAGTCTCTTTTCCGTCTTTAACAAGTTAAACAATTTTATTTTCAAAATGATAGTTTCAACATAATATTTACTTCAAATAGATCTACTTGGGAAATGGTATTTATAATTGTATACACACATGACCGGTCAGTGAACTGGACTTGTGATATTCTGCAGTTTCTACTTTCACTTACGCCCACGTATACACGCATACAAATTTTGATGAAAACTGTTGTAATTGCAAAACCTCCGGAATTCCATATCTGAATTAAATAATGAAAATTACCAATGAATGCACCTACACGGAATTATGGCAAATTTTGTTAATTCTTCATATAAGTCTAAGTGACTCATGTAAACGTTCGTGAGAATTGAAATAGTACTTCCCATAATACACCGCGCAAAATTACGCATATTAGTTGAGAAGCGACGCGAGTGATCAAAATCTTTTTTCTCACGTGTCGGCCATAATAGAAATAAATATAGATAGACGTTAACAATAAAAGGCATGTTTGCGAATTGAAATTGACGTACAATGACAACTATTTGCTCTGCTATTTGGAAAATCAACTTCCATATTGTCATGACACGGGATGAAGCATAATGAAATTATATACACATATAAACAAAACGATTATTCTCATGACATATGATCGGGGTTCTTTTTAGAGAAACCTACTAAAGAAGACAAAATAAGATTTCTATTTATTAATATTCGTATACGTCTTCGTCTTACAAAAACGTGCTTTCTTCAGAGAGATGACTAAAGAGTCTCCTGGGGGCATTGGCAATATGTGACACTTAATTCAAATGTGTCGTGTTCTGAGAAAGCCGGGCTTAATGCATGTGCGTAAAGTGTCGTCCCAGGTTAGCCTGTGCAATCCGCACAAGCTAATCAGTGACGACACTTTCCGCCTAAATTGGATTTTTGCTTAGAAGAGACTTCATTTAAACGAAAAATTTCATAAAAGCGGAAAGTGTCGTCCCTGATTAGCTTGTGCGGACTGCACAGGCTAATCTGCGATGACACTTTACGCACTTGCATTATGCCCACTTTTCTCAGTACGCGATTCATATGTAATGCACACTCAGATTTCTTGACAATCATTATCGCTAAAATACTTTCGTTCGACAAATAGATAAACAAATATAGAAAAGAGAACTCCAAAAAGGCGTCAATCTAAGACCTGATTATGCCTCTACATTTTTAGTTGTAAAAGCGTGAGCCATCAACGATCAACGATAGATGTGAGATGAACGGTTGATGCCTCATCTTACGAAACTCACGTGTTAAAGACCATTTTTCACGGAGTGTCAGTGTTCCTGATTTCATTGCAGTTGATTTTTGTTTAATAATCTTATATTTAGTTTCGAATTATTCCCCAGTGGTAACGGTGACTGATTAGATATTATCAGAAATTTATGACATAAAAACTACTGAAATACGATTCGTCCGTCGCTATGCAGGGTTGTTTAAATACGAAAAATATAGCTTTTAACGAACGGTTCGGGTGACATAATTAATTGGGTTTTGCTTCCAAATAAGATTCACCTAGAAAATTACAGTATTGAGAACTCTATTTACAATCTTATTAAATACATGTATGTTTTACCAGTTACACAAAGTGCGTCATCAAAAAATCATGAATTTTTTTCGATGACATAAATAAATAAATGATATATGCTGCAATAGATACGTCGATATAAATTTATAAGACCTAAATCTATGTTAGAAATTCGTTTTGTTCCCCATATTGTATACAGAAGTAATGTAAAACAATGTCCATTATGCGTTTCTCACGTCATGATAAAACGAGATCAATTAAATCATTGAAATGTTTAAAAAAAATCGAAAACTATTCATAAATTAAAATAAAAACTTGTTGACAATCCATTCATGGCCAAACAAATTATAGTTATAAACATAAATCGTGCTTCTGGTAAAATAAGTTTAGATCAAATTTAGATTTTCTACGTAAACACTCGTGAAAATAAAAGAAGCTCATAAATAACATAAGCTCATACAAGAAAATAATTAAGACTTCTTTACAATGTGTGTATGTCATGACGGCACTTAAATGATTGCCAAATAAGGCCAAATAATTAGTTAAACATAATAATTTGTATGAGAAACAGCTCTTGGACTGGACTAAGGAAATTGTCAAATTAATGATGTGTGAGAGCAATTATGACGTTTTTCCGTTAAAACTAAAGTAATATTTCAAGAACATAGGAAACATTCTTGAATCATTATTTATTTAAATAAGGGACACTTTTAATAAAAGATATTTGAGGAAATTGAACAAGATGTATAGCGAAATAGAACATGACAACAACAATAATCATACCTTTCTGTATGTTGAATGTCATATTTTTTATCTTCATCTTTTTTTCATGGTATAAGTTATTTGTGCATTCCGTACATCAAAATTTAAAGCAGGTCATCAAGAAGCTCTCTCTTCATACTCGCGCGCGAATTGAAATGACCATGCAGCTTAATGTGCGGATGACCAAAATGTTAAACGGGACCTGGTACAAAGATTGGGTATTATGAAGCAAAGGATTTCATCGAAGGGTGTTTGTGGGTGATTGGTGAAGAATGTTAAATGTGTGTCAAAAGAACGATGCCATCGATGAGTTTTATTTAACATGTAACATTATTAAGCATGCATTTATTCAACATAGAAAAGGAATTGGAATGTGCTGCCCGTAAAACGCAATTATATTGTAAGCGAATCGCAAAAAGCTTAAACTATGGAGTATACCACAGCCGGGTACAGGTTCTTGTTAACATATTTTCGTATTTAATCAAACACGTCATTTAAATGAATTTGTAAAACACAAAACAAAATCAAAAGAAAATAATGTTTAATATATTAAAAAAATATATAATAACAGAGACACATACATAATACAGCATATGCCTGTCCTGTGATTCAAGCATGGGTACTCAAAAAGCAATTGCTTACATATTACCACTATACCAAACAAACTTATGTATTAAGCTATGGTGGTTATACGCGTATTTAAAAAAAAATTCAATGAAAAGCTTTACAACCGCTTTATCTGTTTTTCGATGGATTAATATCAATAAACAAATATGTATTTTTACTATTTTTGAGTCACGAGTGCCATCCTGCTTGCTTAGTAACGAAGCATGCATTCTTGTTTTAATCTAGATCATTCTAATTGTGTTGACATAGCCAAACTGTGAACAATTGCCTATAGTTGTTCGATAAAACTGTATTACTTAATAAACGTCTCCTTCTGAAACGCATGAAAAAACAGCAAATGAATTTAAACACAGAAAATATAATAGAACAAAATACATTTTGCATAACATATGGTACGTCACCGTCGCGTTAATACACAAAAGCAACGCTAAAAGATGTAAAGGTAATAATTGTGCACAAAGCACATACCACATTAAAAAAAAACGACAAGAACTTACTGACAATGACGAGAGTAATGCCAATTATAACGTGCACCGTTTCCGAGAGAGGTGTTCCTGCCAACAGCGTAGCATTCTGATCAATGGTTGTATTCATCTACAAATCTATCCGTTTTGGCGTCCCCGCGTTTTGATGACTCCTGTCGTACTAACGCGAGCTGTTTTACAAGGCGACTGGAATCAAGTCATCTTCCAAGCCAAACTATCGATCAGTTCAACAAAGCTACAATAAGACGATAACGTATATTTTATATACCGGTTCGCGAGTAGACTTGTTAATTAACTGGTAAGTACTATAAAAACATATAAACGTATCGCGGATTTTTCCCAAAATCGTGATATTTTAGCGTCCTGCTCATTCGAGAATTGCAATTCACATGTTTAAGTTTGAAGAAGAACTATTGTATATCGGTATTTTACGGTGGCATAGAAGTGACATTCATTCCCCTTTTTTTAAATTGCACTCCTTTTTTCTAGTAACTCGAGGCCACGACTTACTAACTCGTTGCCACGAGTACGCTATGTTGTGGCCTCGAGTTACTAAGTCGAGCCACAAGATAGAAAATAAGAGGAGTGTACTAAATAACTTAAAAAAACGAAATTAAAAAGGAGTGCAATTAAAAAAAAGAGCGGTGTAGTAAATAAAGGAGGGGTGCATTTACACAAAAAAGGAGATAATTTTAGCTATCTCGAGGGAACGAATTTGTCAGCCAGTCAAATTTTGCGTATCATGTGCAAATATTCTGTACGCATATACATAGCTGGCCAAAGCGGGCTTTTATTGTGATGATGACTTCCCTCTGTATAAAGATTTTCATGGACGACCATATGGAACAATTTGATTGGCTGACTAACTCGTGGCCCCGAGTTGGCTAAGTCCTTCCCTCGAGATAGCTAAAATATTCCCCTCTTTTGTTTAATGCACCCTTTAATGCATAATTTTATTCAATTATGTTCATCCGATCATGAGAATTTGTAATTAAATTTAAAAAAAATGTTTCAGATTCGCAAATGTTCGTTGTAGTTATGATATTTCCGAGGAAACAGTAATACTGAACATTTACCATGTTCTAAAATATCCAACATATGCATCTTTTGACGATTTTTAAACCTGAAAATTATAAAGCGTTGCAACGCGAAACGATTTAATAATTTGGAAAGTTCTATTGTTGTCTTTATATTTTGTGACACTACGAGGATTGCTTATGTAAAGCATAAAACACATTACTCATTGTACAAGCACGGATGGCCGAGTGGTCTAAGAGTAGGCTTTTACTTCAGGGGTCAGTGGTTCGAGCCCGTTTGAGAGTTACTTATATTCCTTTCTTTAATTTTATTCTTATTTTAACTAGAACTTTTTTAGATCCATTTTTCTATATTTATCAATATAAAGCATTTAATGACAAACTTCAAGACATGCACAAATCTGTGAAAAGACCCCTTTAATGGCAAATTCAGAATAAGTCCGGATTCTTTGCTGCAAATATTGTAAAATAATCTTGATTTTAATGAATTGCGAATTACCATTGTGCATCGGTTCATTTTCATTTGTTTTACTGCTTGTTCATAAATTTTGCCCAGTGAAAAAGTTCAAGGACAGCGTCAGAGTTATTGGCGTTGAGAGTAATTTCCGGAGTGTTTCCGTGACAGTAATTCATGAATTATTTATGCAATAAAAGATCGCGTATTTTAAACGTGCATTGCTTATAAGAATCTAAGTTCGTCATTTATTTGGTTGTTTTTGCTTCAGTTAATTTTGCTACTTTGGCAGATATACTATAGTAAACTCCTAGGAGAGTGGGATCTTAAAGGGGCCTTTTCACAGATGTTTGCATGTATTGAAGATTGTCATAAAAGGCTTTATGTTGATAAATATAAACATTGGATCACAAAATCTGCAGTAAAAAAACAACAAGAATACAATTAAAGAAAGAAAAAATGTAACCCTCACCTGAACTCGAACCACTGACCCCTGGAGTAAAAGTCTAACCCTTAGACCACTCGGCCATCAGTGTTCATACCATGAGTGATGTATTTTATACTTTATATAAGCAATGCTCATAGAGTCACAAAATATAACGACAACAACAGAACTCTCCAAATTATTAAATCGTTTTGCGTTGCAACGCTTTATAATGTTCAGGTTTTTAAATCGTCAAAGATGCATATTATGGATATTTTAGAGAATGGTAAATGTTCAATATTACTGTCTCCTCACAAATAACTACAACGAAAATTTGCGAATCACTGTTTTTTCAATTTACCAAAACGTGAAAAGGTCACTTTAAGCAGCAACGATATTTAGTGCAGAGGTGGCACCTTACAATTGATAGAGTGTGGTAAAATTTGATATAACACTATAAAGTTAATAGTAAATTAACACGTACACATAAACCCTGTTGAAAACAACCTACAATTTAAAATATTTGAACTATATTTTTAACCGTTAACTGACATATAGAGACTTAGAATTTGCGTTTTTTGTAACAAGATCCATCGCTAGAAAGCCCAATATTGTTGTGTTTAAAAGCAACGGAGCTTTGAAGTCTTGATCCAAAAAAAAAAGATATAAAAGGACATCGGCAAAAACTAAAAAATTGTCAACAGCGTTGCTTTAAAGTGATATTATGGGCATATTGCACTGTTGAATTGAGCTGAAAAGAATTAACAGGTCAAAAGAGTTAGTTAAAATGTGGTTACTGACCAATTATCTGCATCTCTTTCTACCAGTTGTTTATAAAAATATATTTTATATTCGATATTCTTACGTGACACACCCAGTCATGTAAGCCGATATGATCCGTAAAACAAAATTGTGTCTTTGTGTCGTATGAACGAATCTGCACTAAAACTAAATTTAGGTTCACATCGTACATGCATGATTAGTTGTGAAACTAAAGTACGGTTGATATTCAAATGCATTGTTTTTCTCTTTCCGGGATATTGTTTTAGTATGTTGATGCTACATTAAATATAAGTGTATATGAAGTGAAAACACCAAAAATAAACAACGGTTGCGATAGACTCCAATAAACTGTTAGATGCCCATAGTATCACTTTTAGTTCTACAAACATATAAATAAACTCCTCTTTGTGAATCATACCACGGATACTCACAATCAAGATCAGATCCTCTTTGTTTTGCCTTGCACGAACACTTTTCATGTTTTGTTATCAAAATGTGCATACTTCCGGATAATAATCAAGTGTAGTTCATAATAATGACTTTAGATTAACGTCGGATAGAAGCACTTCAACCGAGTTTTATCATGTCAGCAACAGTTGTGCGATTATATTGCCTTTCATTAAATACTATATTGCTTGTTTTGCTTGTAGTATTCAATAATACAATCAAAATGATTGTCCTTTTCTCTATTATTGTCAAGAATAAGACACTCTAACATGGATATTGCTTTCGTTAACTATATACGTGTATTCGGTTTCTTTTTAAGTGTGATGTCGAAATGTGAATCACAATACATGGGTACGTATTATCACACACACAAAATAGTGTAATTTGTTTAGTTCATATGTGTGTAGATCCGGCATATCCTTCAATATAAAGCAGTAATCAATAAATGAACCGAAAATGATATTCTAAGTTCGAACAGAAATAGCATCTTTCCAAAGATTAATAAAGGAAATAAGAAAACATCACACTGGCAGTGTTTTTTTTTTGTTAAATCCGATCCGTTCAGTATACATTATCAGAACGACTTGTTGTATTGTGTACATTATTAAAAATACTATTTTTGATGTAGTTTCTTTATTCTTGACCAGGTTCATGCTTCAGTGGTTATCAAATAGCTGACACATTTTGTTACAAGTACTATGACACAAGTCGCTCAACGTGGAACGAGGCCGATAAGAGGTGTGCGCAGGATGGCGCGTTTCTTATCAAATTGGAAAGCTTGACTAAGTTGCGTGTTGTTAAGTCAATTATACAAACCAAAGGTAAATCATAGTTTATTTGATGATTTTTTTTCAACAATATAGCAATTTAAACAGGACGACCTCAATATAATCTCTGCCATGTTTAATACAAGCTAACTTTACGAGTTTCGAAAATAATTTTCGATATGAACAAACAAACAAACCTATGTTTAGTTTGAATTGCTCCCTTGTATGATCTTAAGTATGAGTAATGTGACAATTTACTAAAACTAGCATATATTTTTTTTAATTGTGGCCGTACGACGCACAACAAACAAATGCAAGTGACAATAGGCCCCTACCAGAAAACAATGTGCACATATTAGCTAAAACGGGAACATATTTACATGAGTCACAAACAGTTTGCCAAATCAGCATGAAACTTTATCAGAATATTTGTTTGGACCGATTTATTATTATAATAATTTCTTATGTTTCAATTAGGCGGATCTAAAACTAAGTCATCACGTCAATATGATTCAAACGCTTGATGACATTCTAAGAAAAATATTTAAACACATAAAATAATTGCTTCTAACATTTGCTATTTATATATATTGGGCTATTTCGAAACCAGGTCGCATGCGGTAAAAACCTCATGAACTAATGAAACGATGTAGGCTTACACAGCTAATTGTTTTAGCCATACACATAATATATATATAGTCTTATGATTCTATTGTTTATAATTCATTTTTTATTCATTTTCAAGCCACTGATAGATGCATTGTTTGTGCGATATTTATCTTTGTAAGCACATTTGCCGTTGTTCATTGAACAAATTAACATCTTAAGTGCATTTACATTGCTTTGAATACACTTACTATCAAATACATTTGTATCGACTTGATAATGTTATACTTTCAAAATTATACAATGCCCGTGCAGAGCTGGGACTAAATGCAGCGAATATATCGATCGATGTCTGCGTCGGTGCTCGCAACTACTCTGGTGTGTCTAGCGATCTTTGGAATGAAGGTGAACCAAGCCAATGTACTGATAACAGAGAAGATTGTGTCCAAGCTAAGCACAAAACGGACTGCTACTTGAATACCTTCCGGTGTGATTTCGAACAAGCCTTCGTATGCCAAGGTTATAATTTTCGTTATTTGTCAGATAATTGGGCATACATATTGGTTCTGCTGACTGAATAGTCAGTATGAATAACTTCCCGAATAACTTCCGGTGTGCTTTCAAACTGTATGGTCAGTCTGAATAACAACCTGAATAATGCTCCGACACGCATTCGTATGTTACATTTCGTTATTTGTCAGAAAGTAAAGAATCCTCATAAGATCTGCTGACTGTATGGTAACTGCTGGAATAATTGACAAAACAAGACCTACTTATCATGAATGCTTGGATTATGCTTACTGAAATAAACATTTCTAGAAGTATATAGAAAGTGTCTATAGCAGTTATTTACTTCGTCCATATTGTCTTAAGTTCGCAGACCGTTGATTAATAATAATTAATGACATTTTATCTCAAACGATAAATGAACAATTCAGGTATAAATGAGGGGTTTAGATTCTAATTTACTTTGAGGTAATACTCAAAAGTTTACTTTACCTTAAGTGATTTTGTTTTGTTTTTAAGTACTTTTGCTATATGCTGATTTGCGTTTTGGCATTTGGGCAATTGCAACAAAGACCTTGTGTTACAAATACGCTCTCCACTGTTTTTAAAGGGGTATTTTCCACAGTCTTTATACGAACAAACAATTCTTCAGATTGTGAACATGATAAATAATACAAATGCATACGGTCCACAGACTAGTTTGTAGTTTAAAGGTCTTAAACTAACAAAGAAAAGACGTGATATGAGACAATTTATTTGTCTGTTTAACGCTGTAAATCTCTGCCATAACAACTATTGTCAGTTTTATTCATATTTTTAGTTTTATACTTTGTTGTTTTTACCGTAAACGTACCTAATAACTAGAGTAAACTAAGTGTTCGAAAAACGTTTAACGTTTCACAAATTCTGTTTAGTAATGAGAGTGGTTTCAACGTGTTCTTTCTTATATTAGTGTTTAATAAAGAAAGCAATGATACTCCTGAATATATTTCTGTAGAGAAATTCTTGTTTTTTTATAACAGATCACGAGCTATATACATAAAAACAGTAAATATAGGATCACCGACTTCAAACGTCCATGACAGCATTTGGGTATAAGAACCGGTTGTGGACTAGCTAACCCTCACAATTCCTATAATTAAAGTGATATTATGGTCATTTTTCACTGTTGAATTGAGCTGAAAAGAATTAACAGGTCAAAAGAGTTAGTTAAAATGTGGTAACTGACCAATTATCTGCAACTCATATTGCTACCGGTTGTTTATAAACGTTATATATTACATTCAATACTTTACATGACTGTCCCAGTCCTCTAAGCCGAGCGGAACCGTCTTTTTATTAGGATAGGAGTTAGTGTTCGTGTTTCGTATGAATAAATATCGTTGCAGGAAATTAAAATGATCCGTAAAACAAAATTGTGTCTTTGTGTCGTATGAACGAATCTGCACTAAAACTAAATTTAGATTCACATCGTACATCGAATCATTTCTGCCGTCAGTTGTCAAAACGAAAGTACGGTTAATATTCAAATGCATTATTTTTCTCTTTCCGGGATTTTGTTTTTGTATGTTGATGCTGAATTGACAAATATAAGTGTATTTGAAGTGAAAAAAAAAACACAAAAATAAACAACGGTTGGGATTGACACCTATAAACATAGCATATACAGTTAGATGCGCATAATGTCACTTTAATGCACGATTTTGTCGAATATTATATAAAATGTGTAAAAAAACTTATTATACATATATTTCAATATAAATAAAAATAAAAGTTAAGAAGAACATGTGTCGAAAAATGCGAAATAAGCCAGATATTTCATTCTGAAATGAAAAATGTCTGTACAGTCGAATTCGCCAGCATGTACAATATGAATCTAAATTTAGTTTTACGGATCATTTTAATTTCCTGCAACGATATCTATTCATACGACTCACGAACACCTACTCCGATCCTAATAAAAAGACGAATGCTTCGGTTATTGTAGGAAAATATGTACGAAATATCTTCGTCACAATCGGCTCGGGGCGCTAATTTGTCTGTGCTGCATTTTATTTTGAAATTCGTCTTCAATGTTTAATTTTTCTTGCCTATTTTGTGTTATTGTAACATAGTTTTTATCAATATATTACAATTTAATACATATAAAAATCGTGCATACCCGCTTTAACATAAAAAACAATCAAATGTACGTATACAAACCAAAGAGGACACATGAATACCAAAACGTGACGCGCGGATCAAATATTACACACTTTAGTGTTTAAGTGTCGTACGTATAGGAAATTTGTAAAAAATAGGGCAATGGGGTTTTAAAGGGATCTTTTCACGGTTTGGTAAATTGACAAAATTGAAAAAAGTTGTTTCAGATATGCAAATTTTCGTTTTAGTTATGATATTTGTGAGAAAACCGTATTACTGAACATTTACCATAGTCCAATATAGCCATTATATGTATCTTTTGACGATTTGAAAACCTAAAAATTATAAAGCGTTGCAACGCGAAACGATTGAATAATTTGGAGAGTTCTGTTTTTGTCGTTTTAATTTACGAAACTACGAAGATTGCTTATATAAGGTATAAAATACAAATACCGTGTATGCTCGGCGGAATAGCCGAGAGGGCTAATGCGTTTTTACTTCAGACTAACTCCAGGACTCCGGGGGTCACTGGTTCGAGCCCTGGTACCGGCTACTTTTTTTTCCTTGTTTTAATTTATTCTTGATTTTTTTCTAGAGCTTTTAAGATCCAATGTTTACATTTATCAATATAAAGCATTTAATGACAAACTTCAAAATATGCCAAAATCTGTGAAAAGGCCCCTTTAAGTAATTAGTATACAAGACCAAGTTTGCACAGCGTATTGCAATATGTCACAGGATCATCTGAACGCTTTGATAGCAGTACAAGCCTAATGCGTACTATTGCGAGTGATATGAACTATTTTTGTAAGTGAAAAAGTTTACGCCGATACCGACACGTTTAACTTGTTTTCAGTAAACACTTGCGAATTAAAATCAGTGTCGACCCTCGCTGATGAAATCTGCAAAACGCATTGTATAGTTATGATGCATCATGATATAAAATTGTTTATCCTTCGTCAAAACAGACTTGTTTTGTTGATATGAACTTGATATTATACATTAAATGCATGTTTAAACATGTTTCATTTCCAGCAATCGGCTGAACCATATGCCGCTCAAAATATATATTGTTATGTCGAATGTTGTAAATGTATACATCGTTTAAGTGGCACATTTCTTATGATTTAATCTAAATATGATGTAATAAGTTTATGTAAAATTGATATCATCTTTGAATATGTAACTATTCGTTTCGTATATGATTTGGCTTAAACATTGTACTAAGTTTTCTTTCGTGCTGGTGCAGATTAAGTTTCACTTTGCTTCTATTTGCATAAAAGTCCGAAACTCAACCAAACTGAAACGTCAGACCCACAAGCAACCAGTCCCCATACACTCGGGCCTACAACTGCCCGACATGAAACTCGCGGTACCATAAGCATTGGCTTCATTGCATCCGTATCCGTAGCGTCGGTGGTTGGACTTCTGGCGGTCATCTTAGTTATTTATATTTGCCAAATGAGAAAGAAACGTCGGTAAGTGAATTTTATTGCAAATGTAATGCACAGTTTTGATTCTAAGCGGATGATATCATTATATAAAACGTAAATATATAACGTGAAATATTTATTTACAACATTGGTCGTCATCTTTTCATGACAAAATAGAAACATGTGAATTAAAAAGGAATACATACTTTGAAGAACGTCAGCTGGTCAACACAATGGGTAAACAGAAAGATCACAACCCGCCATAGAGCAATCTTATGATCAATGTTCTGCACGCGCTCCACACGAAGACCATCAGTACGATTACATCATCCCTGCAGACGGTAAAAAAATGCTTAAAGTAATATAGATACTCAAAAGCAACGAATATTTCGCAAACTATTTCGTAAAATATAGTTAACCCATACAAACATTTTTGTTCTTAATAACAATAGCCACAATTTCAACGCTAGATGCGGTATGGTAAAATAGATTTAACGAGATGCAAAATGCTCCTTTTTTGTGGCACAATAAATTCCATTTTAATTTCCCGCAACGATACCTATTCATACGACATACGAACACTTACATGGTGCACGAACATGTAGTGCATATATTTTCACACAAAAATACACAAACAAAAGGAGAATTTTGTATCTTGTTCAATTTATTTTACCAGAACACACAATTTACCTAATTTCCGACATTTTGGCTATTGCTGTAAGAAACATTGATATTTTATGTGTTAATTTTATTTTTCTAAATATTGTACTAAATATTCGTTTATTTTGAGTGTTTATGGGCTTTTAACACTATTAAAATGGTGTTCTTAGATGGAGATTATATATACGGTAATACAAGTTTTAAGTTGTTCAGTTGATATATCTATTGTAATAAATATCTTTTATATATGGATATCATACACAAAGACTGCGATGCAATCATCTGTATAAGATATTAAACAATCCATAGACATGTTTAGTACTTGAATGAATGTATAAGATTGAACTAAGACAAACGAAAGACGAAAACTTAACAGTAAATATGTTCTTCTTGAGCACTAGATAATTGTAAAAAAGTTTTATTCCATGAGTTATATACGGTCGCTTACGGTCGTGTTCCTTTTTATATGTTTTCATCTGCAAATTAAAACAACAACCATTCGTATGTTTGAACTAAAATCTGATATTAAGGACGCAAATTATGTATTGGCTGAAAACACGTATACATAAGGAAGATCAATGTGTAATCGAAGATTCTGTTGTCTTAAAATACGTTTAAGTTCATTGTATAACATTTTTGATATTGTAGGTGACGGCTACCTAGAAGTGACAGCGGGTTCTTACACTGCAACATTCAAGTGCTAAGATGTTTTATAGGACAGCGGAGCATTAAATTGGACAACACTTTTCCACAGAGGTTCAAGCCCTAGCTCCCAGAACAAACATTTTTTTTAAACATTTTGGCAATTGCTTTATTATTAGTGAAGGCATAGAAAATGGTTTACATAAAAAATGCTTGTGTTCGAAAGAATGTTACATTCAAACATATTCAAATGAACATGTATTTAAAATCAATATATAGCTATTACAGCAACTCTACCAGATGTCTTTAGGTAGACCTCGTATTTAAATACATTGAGATGAATATGCAAGTATACATATAGCAATAATACCATTTGTTTGCCGCTATCATTAGGATTGAAATAAAATATCAGGGGATAAGAGGGCTACATGGAATAGTCGTGTAAATTGAATTTATAGATGGCCCGTCGCTTTAATATTATTCAGAGGTATGGTTGCTGTTTCTTCTCGTACGCGTTAAAGGGTTATCTTATTAATATTCCAAACGTTGCATAAACAACATTTTAAATGGGAAATAAATTAGTTTTGCCTTAAAGGCGTGATTGCCAACTTGTGTAGCTTTTTTCATGTCATTTCATGTCATGTCATGTCCAAGTGGATTGGAAACAAATATACATTTTTAAAGCATGGAACACGCGGAAGTACACAGTATACCGTTTTTTGGAACACGGCTTTTGACATTTGTTGTTCTAGCGAACAACTAAAAATGTTCGAGTCACCTAAATATCTGAATCTTATTTTTTTTTTACTATATATTTTATTGTGGAAGTGAATATTTGAAGAAGCAACATTACCAAGTGGGTGAAATCGATCATTTTTTTACATAATTGGTTTTCTACTGAGTTAAGTCCATTTGCCAACGCAATTGTATTTAACTCATAATAACTATTAGATTTATTGTGTAAACATTATTTAAAGACGAATAATAACAATTACATGTTTTGTTTATTAATCCAACCATTCTTATGCCACGCTTTGGAACATGACTGTACAATGCTTAACGTTCATTTAAAACTACAGATATAATCCTATCGATACAAGTTTAAAATGATGAGATGTTTTGGAAAAAGCGATGACGTCAACGTATGCGCAATGACATTTTTATTATAGTTTAAATAATCAAGCACAATGACGTTGTGAACAAATAGTGGATTTTAATGGCAGGAGTCTCATAAGTTACAAACATAAAACGTTAACAATAAAACATGCAGATACATACACTTGAACGCAGGTATTTAATCATGAATATATCATTGGCATCCTTTTCGACGTTTATTCGGAATTCAAACATAATGTAGTAAAACATATTGACGAAACAAATAAACTGGTATAAATAATATTCTTTCACAAAGCGTTTACGTCAAGTTGAGCCATTATATTAAGAAGACTTGCATATGAATATTTTATCCAATAATGTGTTAATCAATACATCATAAAGCAAGTTTCGCAGAGCGATTTTTATAAATTTGCAAACATTTCAGATGATGCAAACAATGAAGAAACTAAAAATGTTCCAAACATTAATGCGGAAACATATTATAATTGTACCAATTAAACTAGAACTTGTTTAAACATGTTGATGAATAAAGTGATGGTGTCATAGAATAATTATTCTTCGAAGAACAAGTTAGAAAACACGAACTTTGAAACATATTGCTCTTTACCAATAATAACATACTTTTACACAACAACTGCTTTACAACATTTTCTTAAACGAAGCTATGACGTCATAGTAGCATTGCTCATGTCATACACAGGCGGGGTTTTCTGTCACAAACGAGAAAACAACATATAAACATGAAGGCATATGGGGGGAAATAATATCAGTTTGATACAAGAATGAGCTTACATAAAAATGAAAACGAAATAATACATGCACGGGAATACAACTTTTAACTTAATTTCCGCTTCAATTATTGCTGAATGTTATTTTGTTCAGGTTATTTTAAGGCATATGAACTGCTATAAAGAGGAAAAAGAGCACTTAACAATGTCAAAAGATATTACCGTTTTGAACATAGATTAAGATCTTCACATTAACCGTTTATTTAAAAAAAAATCACAAGTGCAATACAGCTGAGGACCCGCTAGAGATAATAAAAATGAATTTTGCGCGCGTTTGAGACTGCGCTTGTGCATGCCTACCTGATGATAGATTTTCATGTTCTCCGCTGGCCCATAATCGTACATCTGAAAGTTGGGGTTCTCCACCATCTGAAATGTTGTTTGGAATAGCACACATATTTTATGGAATAATATAAATGGGACACAATATGGTTTAATATTAAAATGTGTAATTTGGCTAGTACCACCGACTGTTCGTTCATATGTCAACCACGCCTTTATAGTCACCGTTGCAATTCTTTGTATCCAACTTATTTGAATATCCCACGTTTGTCCATTATTTCTAATCGTGAATGTTGTGTCAACAAATCCGTCACCATCATCACCACATAGCGTGTCTTTTGTATCTATGTATATGCCCATCCATTAAACATGAACGATACAACGTGGAACACGCTTTAAAGTTTGAACACCGCAAACTCGAAGTGCAACATCAAGCGACGTTATTTACATGCCAGTGCGCAATCTCGGGACAGAATGCACAGTCAGTGTAAAAGGTATTGCATGACACGATTGGTATTCAACTGACATCAAGGGTTATTTACTAACGCAATCACACAATAAGCGTGTAAATGAATCTTTTACATATTCGTTCGTTCTTAAAAAGAGCATTTATACAGAAAATCGAATAGATGTGCTTTTAGAGTGTATGTAAGGAATCAAAATTACCACAACATACGCACTTTAAATTTCAACAGAGCCATTCACTATGAATGCTACTATTATGAAATGCGTTGAAAACAATCACGGATATAACAATATTACCTGAGCAAAATGCAGCAGGTTCTGGATCGAAGTTCCAGCAGGGTGAGTGCCCATATAGACTGGCACACGTGACTAAAAAAACGAAATGGAAATCACACAAATGCAAATTTATTCTTAGAAAATACGATTTAATTTAATTCAAATCAAGATGGCGACGTTCATGCCGTGAAATGTATTTTTCGCCGTTTTATACCCTTTATAACTTTAATTAATCAAAGGCCGCTCACATTCTAGCCATGTCATCAAGAAAGTGAATCAGGGTGCATTCCGTAGTAATAACCACTCTTAACCCATTTATGCCAAGTGGACTCTCTCATCCTTCTAAATTGGATCAATTTATTTCCAAAATTAGGGATGTCTAGTATATTTATTTATATATTTAGAATATTTCTTACAGAAATCTCTTAAAGCAAACAGCGCAGACCCTGATGACACGCCGCATCATGCGGCGTCTCATCTGGGTCTACGCTGTTTGCCAATGCCTTTTTTCTAGACGCTAGGCATAAATGGGTTAATATCGACTTTACTCGTTACAAAATTTCTAACAGTCAAGTCGAGACATACAGCAAATATGAATGCGAAATAAACGCTAACCACTATCCTACTGATATGGCTGGTAAGTGAGCGGCATTTAAAATTGATAAAAGTTATAAAAGGTTTAAAAAGGCGAAAAATACCTGCCTCTACATCGTCGTCGCCATCTTGACTATCACGTGATAATCCCCTCTGCGCCAGCAGGGTTGATGCCAACATATTCTTATAATCGGATTAGTTAACACTTTATGGAAAGATAAATGTCAAGAAAGTTAATAACAAGTTTGTAAAACGTAATGAAACGTAATGACACATGGATTTCATGTTTACTTCACAAAACAGACTGCTGTTTTCAATCTTTCGATGAGATTTTCGCTAGATACGCACTTTGAGCTTTTGACTTTTGGAACTTCATTGATATACGTTTTAAAATATTTTCATAACGGTTTTTTATTAGCATATTAGCAAATGTACAACAAGCTTTACATTCAATCAGTCTTAGAAGAAGTCCTACTGTCACCTACTATGTTCATTTGTTCCACGTCAAAGCCACTGATGACAAAGAGCAGGTTCTCACAGAACAATTCCGGAATGATGGCCTGATTGCACACGTACTTGGCGAGGAAGTCGTACACCTCGCTGTG
Source organism: Dreissena polymorpha (assembly GCF_020536995.1). Taxonomy (NCBI): domain Eukaryota; kingdom Metazoa; phylum Mollusca; class Bivalvia; order Myida; family Dreissenidae; genus Dreissena; species Dreissena polymorpha. Next base: position 94,201,807 of record NC_068356.1, read on the forward strand.
CGGTAGCAACTCGCCGTGCGTCAGTAGTTCTCCAATGGGCTGTAAGAGAGAGAAACGTGAAAACGTGAACCAATGCACCGAGCGTCAGTAGTTGTCCAATGGGCTGTAAGAGAGAGATACGTGAAAACGTGAACCAATGCACCAAGCGTCAGTAGTTCTCAAATGGGCTGTAATGATAATAATGACAAATGTTAAAAAAGCTCGCTATGCGTAAACGGCCTTCCGGTGGGTAGTAAGAAAACAAACTGTGGTGAAAACTCGTAAAAAATCGACGTTCGCGACTGGGCTGTCATACACAAAAATGGGAAAATGTGAAACAATACGTGCATAAAAAGCTCTTCAATGGGCCGTTAGATTCGACAATGCGAATCAAAGCGCCGATATTGGGAAAAGCTGTTGTCGAGAAATAAACGCAAGTATAAAGCGAATCGTGAGGATATTTACGTTTCAATGCATCTCTTTGAATGTTTTATTTTATAAAAGGAACTTCAAAATATCAATGATTGTTTATTTTACTTAAGAGATACTGAATTTGCATCGTATTTCTGCATACCTCGCTCTGCGTCGCAAAAGATGATTACTTGTAAGCTATAAGGGTCTTTTCCACAGATTCCTAGAGTTAAAGCACCTCCCCAGAAATGAGGAAACTGTTTATATAGTAAAACATGAAGGGAATAGGCTACTGTATAGGTACCAAGCTGACCAAACTGTTTACAACAGAAACATACATGAAGAATACGAAGCGGCATTATTAACGACATTCAATTGAGTCTCGCCCTGGGAAAACGGGACTTAATGCATGTTTGTAAATTGTCGTCCCAGATAAACCTCGTCAGTTCGCAGGCATAGGCTAATAAGGGACGACACTTTCCGCTTTTATGGAAAAAAAATTGTTTAAAGGAAGTCTCTGGTAAACGAGAATCCAGTTAAGGAAAGTGTCGTCCCTGATAAGCCTGTCCGGACTGCACGGGCTAATCTGGTATAGAACTTTACGAACATGCATTAAGCCCCATTTTCCCAGATCGATACAAGAATATATGTTTTTACGCTTTTATGCACACTTACGCCTAGACCCTTCGAGAATGGCGCGATGTACTTGATAGGACTCGTCATCGTGTTCCCATACACGGCGGGGGCATGGGCGACGAACAGCTTCACCTTGGTGGCGTATGATGGGTCATGTGACATGAGCGCGTACATGATGGCGCCCCCTTGCGAATGACCGCCATAGAAAAGGCTGCTGACGCCGGTGATAGCTAGTATCCGGTCAATGGCGGCCGGGAGGTCCTGTTGCGCCATCTGGTCCCAGCTTAGACCAATTAAGAACATGTCAGTATTATTTGAAATGAAATAATAAACACATGCGAATGAACGATTGTACTAGCGTTTATAACTAGTAATGAAATAATGGTGGTTTGACTAAATATTCATTAATCTATTACAAATTACTTTCTAAAAGTTGGTATCTGAGATCCCAATTAATTATTCGGCTCCTCATTAAATGTTGTATTCATTCTAACCTTTACACATAGCATCATAACTAGGGGTGGAAAAAATATCCGAATATTTGAGAAGGGGACGGATTTTGAATCCAAATTTCATGTTCGAATATTCCATTTTTATGCAAAGAAACTAAAACAACACACATCATTTTCAGTGCAAAGTCGCAGTTTTGGTTCAGTACAAACGTCTTGCCTGTCTAAGTTATTATTTAGGTAACAGCTTCCGTCAATTAACGATATGATAATTAGCAAACTGGAGGGTATAAGAAAAGGGATAGGTCATCATTGGTTTTATCTGGGAGTTTACATGGGTGCTAATAACTTAAAAATACATTTATTAATATATTGCCTATTAAGATGATTGGCATGTTATTGCGCCTCGCTATCAAGAAAACACAGACAACCCGCACTTGCCTTTCATTTAAATTACCAATCCTTTTAATTGCTTATCCATATATGAAATACAAAATTACAATTACGAATTACAATAATGTGTATCGGGAAACATCTATCTTATATCTTAAAAAATAAAACGTATTTGGTTAAAAAAGAGCAAAATAATCAACTATCGTTTTCAAAAGGTATTACTCTTTTCAGTATGTCAAAGCTGCATACAAGATACAATTTACAGTTGTAAGTGTGGCAATCATGTGTGAAATAGTACTTGCTCCGGACGGTCGTTAGTTTGGACATTTACCGGTAGATATAAGTTTTACAAATCGAATATTCAAATTTTCTTCGAATAATGACAAACGCATATTCAAATATCATTTGCATTATTCGTTCCAATCCCTTGTCCTAACATCAAAAACAAAGTACCTGAACTGCCAGAATTCTTTGTCCGTAGTGTTCAGCGTCATGTGGCGACGTCCGTACGTGTTCTCGCGGCTGTTGCCTAGCCACACGTCGAAGCCGGCGTCCGCCAGCATGAAACCGAGGCTGTCATTGGCGAAATTGTTCACCCAGCAGGATGAAATCGAAAGAAGACCGTGCCAAAGAAGCACAACCGGACGAACGGCTTCTACAAATTAGAAAATGTTAAATTTAATACAAAATAAATACGTTTCCCGAGGGTGGGGATCGACGGTCTGTGGCAAGTCAGGCGACAAAGTTTAGTTTTTGCGTAATTCTGGAATTCCCCATCCTAAAGACAGAACATTTAATTGTTAACGTTTGAACGTATACATATTTCTTCGAGAGTAAAGAGCGACGAAGAAAAGTCTGATATCATTTATTTTTGGTAATCCGTTATTGCCAGAACAAATATAATTAACAATGAGCGGATTTCCGTCTTACACCGATAAAACATTAACTGTTAGAATTAAACAAGGTATCGGACAAATGTGATTTGCCAGAAACAATCGTCCACATGCAAGTTAATTATTTTAACATTTTAATATATGACGTCATTTGTTACGATTTTATAAGACTTCACGTGATCAGACGTGATTTACTGAGCTTTGCCGATACTTATATTGACATGACGGGATCTGGAGAGATTTGACGAGGTATTAATAGAAAAGACGAGATGTAATTAGATTGACAAGGTTTAAATATTCATGACGAGATAAGAGGATATTTGATTTTTTTTAACTGACATCAAGATATCTAATGATAAGTGACGATATTTTAACAGTCACCACGATATCTAATAATATCTAATGGGATTTGACGAGATTTTGACTGACATCACGAGACATGACAATATTTAGCAACATGTTATTGACTACACACAAAGCCTACTTGATGGCTTATCAGCCCGACCCCAGGGTATCCTTTGCACGGTGAGGATGTAGCCGTCACTGGTAACCACGTCAAACTCCTCTACGGGGTACCCCTTGCTCGCGATCAGTCCGCTCTACAAATGACATTACTTGTAACATATCTTATTTCCAAAAGCAAATTATGACATTATTACAAATGTATACATTTGACCCATACATACATACATACAAGAAAAATGGTAAATACAATAGTTCTAAAACATCTTCGAAAGTCTTTGGCTTGGGAAAGTATTAGCATATTAAATATTAACATAGAAACGAACTAAGAATGTTGTTTGATTTGGAAACAAGTAAATGCAAGGTAGCCCAATCATAAACGGAGATTTTGTAACAGTTTTTTTTTAAAGCTTTGTCTGATCTTTTCTGGTCGTAAAATGTCTAATGAAGAACATTAAACTATATGTAGTGAATAATTACGAATTATTTTGAACATTTGTATGTTTTAAGCGTTACGTCAACAACTCAACAAACGGGATTCACGTTGTTGCTGGTGCTGGTAGTTATTTGTTTTTTTCTTAGAACACTATTTACTTAAGCTCAATTGGTCATTGTTGGATCGGGTACTACTTACATATACCCCGGGTGCATCTAAGTATACTTACATGCACCCCGGGTACGGTAAATATACTAAAACGTTCCCCGCCGATATTAGACTGTACCCGAGTTTTATTTCCGCCCAAAACCCGATTTCGTAAACGCTCTACCGATAACCGTACTTACGAAAAAAAAAACTTCTTAAAAAAAACCTGCATCAACATGCTTTTTGAGTATGAGTTTCGATAATACAGAGGCCTTTTAACAGACAATTGACAGAAATATGAACCAAAAAATTGCCGACAACTACCGATTTAGCGTTAACATTCCCGGGAGCGTTTTAGTATATTTACCGTACCCGGGGCACATGTTAATATACTTTAGTGTAACCGGGGTACATGTAACTAGTACCCGAGCCGACAATTACCAATCGAGCTCTACTTAACCGATAACCACGAGCAATATTTCGTGCTTTTTACTTTTCTTTTTTCATTTACGCATTTGGTATGATATGTCCATGTCATGTGCATTATTAAAATTGCGCAATATTTAGGTCGAATATAAAACCTTAACACTAATTGTATAAAATTCGGATTATTTCACACAACTGAAAGTTGCTATACAACCCATAAGATTATATTGCGATTGCTTTAATCAAGGGACATCACTTATCATGGCCAACAGAATAAATAAACACGACTTTTCTTTCTTATACAGTAATTTGAGGCTATGTACAGTGTATTTTACCTTAAAGTTTAAATACATGTACTTGATGTGCTTTTTAAAAGTATTTATGCGATAAGAAAAATGATGTAGCAATGCAATTTTGTCCACAATTCAGAACAACGACACCCCCATTTTCTAACGCATTCTGGGTCTATAATTTACTGTCATTGCAATAGCAACAAACATATCAATCTCATTTTTATCGCGTTATGATTTAACAGATCGTATTAACATTTTCTGCTGTGTATTGCAAACATAGAAACAACTGAATGTAACCGGACACTTACCGTGTTATATTTTTTATCGGAATCGACGGGTCCTGTCTGGCGTTTTGGGAAGAAAATCCTGCGACCCGATGGTGCAGAAATGTTACTACTAATAAGAACAGTAACAGCGTTCCTCTCATGGTGTGTGTGATAGTTTTTGCCTCCCTCAATGTCTTCAACTTTCGGCCTTGGCTGGTTTAAGTACCCTCTTATCAGAACTCCAGCCCGATGTGGCGGTCAGCATTATCTGAAAGTATTTTATTTAGAACAGGCCGATAATTATAGAACCAGCGTTCACTAAATTATGTCGATTCGTGTTTAAATGTCACACTTTAAGAAATCTTATGTACATGCAGAAAGTAGCTCAACAAGAAGAACTCCGGTTAAATTACGTTATCTTCCATGTCAAATGTTAAATTCATTAAAATAAAGCATCGCTTTGGGAAAATGGGGCGTAAAGCATATGCGTCAATGGTCGACCAAGATTAGCAAGTAATCAGAGACGTCATAAACTGGATTTTCGAAATAAAAGACCTTATTTAAACAAAAGATACCATGCTAAACAGAAAGTTACGTTTCTGAATAGCCTTTTCGGGTTGCACAAGCTAAACTGGGACAACGCTTCACGCAAATGCATTAAGACCCGTGCGAGGCTCAATTATATCATGATAAGTAACGCGCAGTCTTCATGTAGGTTTGCCATTCTGACCTAGCTCAAGACCACGACTTTCGAACAAGGAAATATCACTAAAATGTGTATAAAACCAGGGGTGGTATTTCAGTAGCTTCTAATCTTGTGGAAGTTTCCTTAAATAATAAGTTTTCACTTAAAATAGCAGTTTTTTCCTTAATATTTAATAAATTTCTTTAGTGGTATTCCATAAATTTCTTATATTAAGAAATTCCTTAAAACTGTTCGTTTTTTCCTTAAAATTTAAGAGGCAAAATTCTTCCCTTAAACTCGTTCTTAAAGTTAAAAACACGAACGCGCCCATTGTTCATTGACACGTATTTTTATATTGACGAGCTATTTTGGAGAAATTTTCATAAAGAGCGATGTTCTATTGGTAAGTAGCCTCGACAACTCGAGTTTATTTATAGTTAGTCGGTTGTCTTCGCGTGTTAAATCAATACTGTGTTGTAATGATTGCACTTTGTAAAGATATGAAAGTAGTAAACACATTATTGTTTATTGCGAAAATAACGTTTCCAAGCGTTCATTGTTCAGGAAAAAATGAAAAAAGCTAAACATTATGTTTATATGTTATTGTAATGATAGTGTTTGCAAGTTAAAAAGCCATTTGAATTGCATATTCATTTATCTTCAATGTCAATGAAATTACCCCACCCATTTTGAAATGGTGGTTGATAAAATTAATAATACCCGTTATTGTGACACACGTTATGTTGTTGTACAAAGATTGGAAGGATTAAACTGCTGTGTATTGAAATTGTGTGATGTGTAATAATTTAGAGGGATAATGGATATTAATAAATGAATGCATTCTCTGACAGTGGCGTGTTTTATATACAAGTAAGTACTGGCACTTCTGAGAATTGTTCAAAGACTCCATTGGATTTTAATTGAAATCACAGAGCGTATATAGATCCATGTTGAAATGCAGGTAAGTGAATTTTATATTTTATCGTTATTTAATAATAATGTTGTATCGTCCTTTTTTGTAGAAAATCATGCAAGTAAGAGAAAAAACAGTTGATCTGCTTACAAATGGTCAACTATTGGAACGATATAGGTTTGATAGAAATGGGTTGGTGTATCTCGAACAATTACTGGGCCCTAGAATACAGCCAGCTACTCGCTGACATGATAGTCTATCTGCTATGGAAAAAATCATTTTGACCTTAAGATTCTTGGCCACCGGTGGCATACAGTTGAATGATGCCGACATACACCATGTTTCACAGTCCACCGTTTCTAAAGTAATTAATGAGGTAACACAACATCTTTCATCTCACCAGTTTGTAACCAGATTTATTAAATTTCCAACCACCACTCAAGAGCAAGATGTTCAGGTAGAAAAGTTTCATGGAATAGCCGGATTTCCAAGAGTGGTAGGATTAGTTGATGGAACTCATGTGCGAATAAAGGCGCCATCAGAAGATGAAGCAGTGTATGTAAACCGTAAAGGTTTCTACAGTATGAATGTGCAAATTGTCATTGACGCTTTTGATAAAATCACAAATATTGTTGCACGTTGGCCTGGAGGTGTACATGACAGCAGAATGCTCCAAAACAGTGGTCTACGCCAGATGTTTGCAGACGGGCAAATTCCATTTAGAGGCAAATACAACATTCTGAGCGACAGTGGATATGCCTGTTCAGAATGGCTCCTTACACCATACCTGAATCCACAGCCAGGGAATCAGAGTGCCTACAACAGGTATCAATTTATAAAATAATAATTGTTAATAAACAAAAATGTTTGTCTAAAAATTTAACTTATAATAACAGTTTATAGCATGAATGACGAACACATTAAAACAATAAAATTTAAGTGTTCATACAATTTATTGACAACACAATAATTTATAAGTTATAACACTTCTGCGCAATGAATAATTGTATATAGAGCAATAAAAAGAAGATGAATTTTCTTAGGAATGTGTAGAGTGAAATTTTAATTAATGAGTGTTTCAATGTGTAAATATTAAATCTTATCAATAGGTTGTTATGATAAAGTATCTTGATGAAATAAAATGTACAGTACCTACCAATAATGGACTGGAGTATAATTAGTTGGTTTTTACATATGTATTGTGCACTGTTTACAAAAACATTTTCTTGCATGTAATAATAAATTAATAACCATGTTAAACAGATTTATAGTAACTTGCTTCTTTACATGTGCACAGACAGTTTTTATGACATTCTAGACATACATGAGTAAAGTTATTGAAACTTAGATTTGTTTTCAATTTTATGTTGCCTTGGAGGATTTTACTATAAATCCTCCATGATCAGATATTGTCTAATACAAATCAATTCCTTATCGGTTTTAAGTCGAGGCCACACTTCAAAGTCAACAGTATACATTTTGGTTCCTCTGTTTAGCTTTAAGTATTAAACTATAATTTCGAAATAGTTTTACACACGAAAAGACAATGTGTAGCGTGCATCTGTAAATCTCCTCGATGAAAGGCAAGGTCGCAGTACAAGTTGAAGCAAACTTGATTGTTTTCTCTTTCTTTGTAATGTCCCAGTGGACGTAAATTTTACTTCGTATTTGTTATGACAAATACAAGATGATGTCTGTTATGTAACTCGTATCGCACTGTGACAAGTGGTATTTAAACAAGTATACCAGGTAATGTATACGACAATTGGTGAATAATGTACCCATGTGAATGCTTCGGGGGGCATTATGGCCTTCTTTTATGTATTGAACACTCAAACAGAAAAATAATATAAATGATATGAAACAGGGTATAATCGACCATCATTACCTGGTTTATATTGGCAGCCGATTTATGATAACGAATATCTATACTAGGTGATTGGATAAGCTTCTTCGGAAATCGGGTTAATCACAAATCGCCATTTTAAAAGTGATATGTTAATTGTAACTTATAGTTATACTTATATAAGGTATACCTTCAGTTTCTATGCTGGAATATTAATTACCTAGCAGGCCGTTAAAGTGTATGAGCTTCACATCTCTTAACAAATGTTGAAATGCCGGAGGTAACCGTTGTGAGGGGTTTGCTTAATGAGTTGTTGTACACGGGTAGACTAGTAAAGCTCTAGGGTCAACGTGTATCATGTTCAAATGTTTCAAATTCACGCGATACAATCCTTCTATAAAAGTTTAAATGCATACCTACCATAAAATAAGTGTTGGCTAATGGCTGTTTTGTAAAGATATTTAGGCATGTCTCAAAACGATAACACTTCTTTAACTAAACGGTCCAATACTTAGAAACGATATAAAATGCATTTTTGTTTCTTAAAAAGGAAGAAGGACAATCTCTATGATCAGTTTCCGTTAATAAGACACGTGGATGAACTTTCTTAAATGGATCACGAACTCAATTTTGCAAATAACTTTGCATTTAGCCAAATTTGATATCATAATATTTCGACGCAGCTGTAAAATCTTACACCTAATAATAGATCGAATATGTAATAGCAGTAAAAGCATCCAGATCAAACACTTGTTAAAACACATAGGTTCGTTTTTGTAAAATCATCATTAAACATATGTAGAATCAAACAGCGTTTTATAAATCTTGATACATATACTTTTATTACTAAAACAAAAACAAAACAACGCTGTTAACTTTTAAACTTTGAATGGCGGCATACTAATTTTAATTGTGCAATGCGTATACAATCAATATAAAGAAAACAATTATGTTAACTATAAAGTAACCATATCGGAGATAATGACAAATTCAACAAAGATAAATATTTTTTTCAAAATGTGTACGGCAGCTTGGATCATGTAGGTACTATTACTACTGCTACTGCTACTACTACTACATATATAACTCGTACAACAAAAACAACTTCTACTACAAAAACAACAGCAACAACAACTACTACCACTTCTACTTCTACTACTACTACTACTACTACTACTACTACTACTACTACTACTACTACTACTACTACTACTACTGCTACTGCTACTACGACTTCTACTTGTTCTACTACTACTATTACTACTACTACTACTACTACTACTACTACTACTACTACTACTACTACTACTACTACTACTACTACTACTACTACTACTACTACTGCTGCTGATGCTGATGCTGCTCCTGCTACAACTACTACTCCTACTATAACTACTACTACTTCTACTACTACTACCACTACAACTTCTACTACTACTACTACTACTACTACTACTACTACTACTACTACTACTTCTACTTCTACTACTACTACTACTACTACTACTACTACTACTACTACTACTACTGCTACAACTGCTACTACTCCTCCTACTACTTCTACTTTTACTACTACCTTTACTACTACTACTACTACTATTATTATTAGTTCTTCTGCTTCTAGTATTACAACTGCATCTACTACTACAACAACAACAACTACTACAACTGCTACAAAAACCACCAAAACCACCCCCACCCCCCACCCCCCACCACCTCCACCACCACCCTCACCTACCCCACCACTACCCCCACCACCCAACCCCCACCACCCCCACCACCACCACCACCCCACCACACCCCCACCCCCCACCACCACCTACCACCCCCCACACCACCGAAACCCCCGCCGCTGCCACCACCACCGACGCCGCCGCCGCCACCACCACCACCACCACCACCGCCACCGCCACCACCACCACCACCACCACCACCACAACCTACACCACTGGAAGACCAACTTTGATAATAAATTTGATAAGGAAAAAAATACGCATTTTGTAAGCAAAGAATACTCAATTTTTATTTTAAAATAAGACTTTTATCTAAAACTTTATCTCAAAGTAGTAAATTATGAACAAAAGGGTACTTAAATTTGCGAAATTTCGGTCTCGCAAAGTTTTTCCGGTAGCCGTTATTATTTTCTTCAGAATCAAATGAATAATTCCGACAGGATAAGTTTTAAAGTTTACATTATTGATATATGTAGGAAAAAACTGGCCTAAAGCAGTAAGGCTTTTAAATATATTTTACTTTAATTCAAATATATAATGGAAGAATAGAGGACATAGTCCACATCCTTACCGATAATGCGTTCATTCAATCGTATTTAAGTACTGTTGTAAAAGCAACCCAATTATCATTGATAACTAACATTTTTAAATGTTCCAGATGTGTCAGAGGAGGATAATTTAAAAACATTGATGATGACGGACAACCACTGATCATAATCAGCCCACTATGTAACCATGTTTTGTGATACCATAAAGATCACGTTAATATATGCGTGTAAGTTGAATATTAGTATGCAAAATGCGAAATATAATATTGTGGAATTTATTTACCAAATAAATGGAAACTGAAATATGTGAAATGTCATATTGTTGCAGGCTATTACGATATAATATATGTCTATAATTTGTATTACCTTGCTAAAAGCGTCTTAAAATGTATATTGCATTACCTAGAAAGAAACTATATAATATGGCATGCCATTAAATGTGTCATCAGATAGCTTAACATGAATACTGTAACTTCATTTAATAGTCAAAGATGCATGCAATCTTGGTAGTAAATATATATCAAATAACCTATTTAAATATTTTTATTGGCAAAAGATATAAATCACCCAATGAGTGTTTAAGTGCCATCATTTACGGTAAAATGATAGTTATGATGTATATTCATCTATACAGATGTTAAATATGTACTGTATGTCAAGAAGAGAGTCCGGTATTTTGTTACGCCTCTTCAGGTGCAGGTTTGTATGAACAATCTGGCATTTGATGCGGCACATCATGCTCTTTGAATATTTCAAGCGTTGTTAATACAAACAGGTGCAATTTAATATTATTAAAGCCAATGTTTGCAATTTTGCTGACAGCATGGCTTGCAGTATTAATTGAAGAGAGTAGGTTGAAAGTCATTGTGAAGTATATTTTACTTTACATAATTACAATGCATTCAATGACAAGGTTTTTAAATTCCCCACACCCTGATTATGTATTCATCATTTCAGCGATCTTCTAAATATATATCTTACCAACAACATTGTCTCACATCTGATCTTTAACAAGTGTACGGGAATAATAATCTCTTCAGTCAAATTGGTTACAATTTAATATAAAACGTTGACATTAGTTTCAGTATGAAATAAAAGTCTACAACCGAGTTTATGGAATCTGCAATTAAAACATATTGTAATGTCCACGTTTTGTATCCCGATTAGTTTCAAAGTATCACATTAGTTATTTGAACATTGGTGAATAGGGTTTAAAAGATTCCTATATAATGTACTTTATTGACATTTAAAAATATACGAAAACTCAGCTTATTATCTTTGTTCACAAAATTATTTATCAAGGAACACTGATCGTTATTAAATCACATGTATTGTCAACCAATATAATATGTACACTGTCCAGTACAAGCGAAATATGACGGAGGAGTTTATTCAGATGTATAATTTATCTGTATTTTCGTTTCATAAATGTTGGATTTGTTACAGTTAATATTTATAAAAGGGTTTCAATGTGGAAATTGTTATGCAATTAATGTGTCTGTGCGTATGTTCTGCAACATTATCGGTACTGACATTTCATCTAAGAGAGCTTTTACAATACCGTGTCGTCCTATCCGTCATCCGTAACATTAAAATTGTACTAATACTGTCTCAGGCCTCTCTCTCTCTCTCTCTCTCTCTCTCTCTGGCCACATAAAGTATTTGTCATACACAATTAAATTGTAGTAAACAACACAACGCAAATATCAACAAATATATTCATAGCAGGAGGATAGTTTTTACATCTTAGGTAAAGAATATGATCTTTATGCCCTCTTAATATAATTTTTAATGATACTGTTATATATATTTCATTTAATTATCAACAAATGAGTCTATGTCCCAAAGGTTACACTCGCATAAAAAGTCACAATCGTACCGGGAATCAATTCGTGATAATACACACATTAATAAAGCAACGAACGAGCACCTTTATTGTTACAGACAGGTTTCGATAATTGATACCATTCTTATGGTGGTATGTGAAGAATAAAATAAACTTATCACGCAAAAAGAGCGTGTTGTACGCACCTGCCTTTCAGGTGTATGCGTCTCCAGTTTGTATTTAAACCATTTGTTTAGGTACGTTCTACTCAGATTTCATGCTTCAATACAAGGCATGTATAAATTTCTTTGCTGAAATGTAAATGTGTGTAATACGATCGACAACCCTGTTTTTATTTAGCACTTTGGTGACCAATGAGGATGTATATTCAGTATTAAATTGAAATTAGTCAAATGCCAAAAGCAGGTTAAAAAATACTTATGTTTTAATAACAATGCACATATGATGAGCATGTAAATATTTATGATGAACCGTACATTCCCCATACCAGTTTTTGAGGGATTATATATCTAATGTTTGCTTTTAATGACACACAGGACAATAACATATATTACAACGATAGCATGCATGACCACAATTTATTCAGTAGCAGAGTAGTCAGAAAATAAATCAACTTGTACGTGGTGTGTAACCCATATTTATTCAAGTAATTTCTTATTAGGAAATTACATATTGTCACGAGTTAAGATGAAGCATTGACAATAAAAGTGCCCGTCACACAAAAGCTTTGTGTAGATTTAGGTCAATTTTGGGTAGATTTGATAAGATTTGGGTAGATTAAGGTAGTTGAATGGGCGGCAGTTTGAGTTGATTGTTAAAACTGTTAAATACGGCAACAAACAAATAAACATAAAAATCTAAAACACGTTTGATCTAAAGGACAATAACTTATACTTCAGCGATAACATGTATGACCACAATTTATTGGGTAGCCCGAACAGAAATCAATTAGCGAAGTGGTGTGTAACCTATATTTGATGTTTATTGGGGAATTACACAGGTGGACAACGTGTGGCTATGATAATAATAAGTGAAAACATTATTTTGAATGATAAAAAATCAAATTATAACGAATATTTAACTTTTCTGAAAAAAAATAAATTAAATATATGTGTTACAAGGTATCATAGTAACACGCTAACCACCTGCATGTGGACAATTACATATCGTGCCGAGTAAAGATGAAGAATTAAAAAAAACAATAGTGCCCATCTCACAAACGTGATGTAAAATAATTATTTGTATACATTTTGTGTTGATTTGGGTCAATAACGGGAAGATATTGTAAGATTTTGGTAGATTTGGGTAGTTGAATACATGTAGGCAGACAGTTCGAGTTTATTGTTGAAAATGTTAAGTAAGGCAACAAACAAGTGAACTTTAAAATGTGAAAAAAAAATTCAGGACGGTAACATATACTACAACGACAACATTTATGACCAAAATATATTGGGTATCGGATATTGGGTCCTAGTGGCCAGAATAGAAATCAATTTGTAAGTGGTGTGTAACCTATATTTAGTAAAAGTCATTTTATTTGGAAATAAAATATTGCCACGCGTAAAGATGAAGCATTAAACAAAACAATAGTGCCCATCACACAAACATGATGTAAAATAATTATTTTTACAAGGGTTTATGTACATTTGGGTAGATTTGGGTCAATTTGGGTAGATTTGGGTAATTCGTTTCGCCCGTTTGTCAATGTTTTGATCGTAAAATGTTGTAAGAGTAGTTTCCCTTGGAAGCCCGTCTCGAATTTGTATTTTGCTCAGTGCACTTTGCATTACAATACGATTAAAGTATGCTGTATATGCGGAAAATTTTACCCCCAAATGATGACACGAGACCATACGTTAAGATCGTGTCCGGCCTATTGCGATACAGGTTCTCACTGCGTCAATTTGGGATTTTGTCACAAAACAACTGTCATTAGAAGGGGTGACAGCCTTTTAAAGTTTTATGCCCCCATTGTGAATAGAATTTTATTTAGCTATTTTCCATTAGTAAATACACTTTATCTAGACCTCTGAATACAGTTATCACAGTTCATCTTTCGTTTTTATGAAGACCAGTTTTCTTTAAACCATTATGTTTAATACAGTTTATTCACGAAATTCATCTAAAACAACACATATTTAATACAAATAAACACATATTCACGATCAAAGCACTGAAAGTACTGGTTTGACGATGCTTTTGAAGAAGATGGATATATAGAGGATATTTGTTGGATTCGGCGGAATATCGATATTCCCAGAAAAACAGCAAAAATATCGATATTTTCACTGTTATTTTTCACTGTTTAAAACAGTGAAATACCAGTTTATTTCACTGATATTTCTGTATTAATAACCGGAAAGCATAACATTAATAAGCATCCATTTAAGTTAATCTTCATCACCGCAATTGTGTAATTTTTATTGCTTGTCATTTATCCGCAGGTCAATAGTTTATGGTTGTGGTGCAATCGTTTTTGTTCTTGGACACTGCACTCCCTTCAATGATATTTATTTACCTAAATATCTCATATTTGAACTTACAATTCTTTTGGGAGTAATGGTCCAGACAACTGGATAAAACAGCAACAATATGCTAACCCATTATTTTTCGAGGAACTTAATTGAGAATTCCTGTGCAGGCGCCCAATCACAGTATGCTGGGGTATAATAATAGTCAAATTTTGTTTTTTTTTCTCAAAAGATTATCGTAGATTATAAGTTGAGGATTATATCATCCAAGACTACAACTTTTAGAAAGTCATTTCTTTCATTTATTTTTATTGATAAACAAGGTTTTGTAACAATCTATACTATACATATATAGCTTTAACAGCAAAATTTGGCTCACCTGAAACTGATCGTTTCGTAGTGGTGTTAACTAATTTTTCATGAAGATCTAGAAAAAAGGCATTGTGAGTATAAACAAACTATTTGCGTCTATCCGGTCTAGTTGAGTCTTGTTACCGAGTTCCTTACTTTTATTTATTTGAACATTCTGATCAACTGCCATGAAGATCAGGTAAAAAATGTAAGTGTTAACATAGATTTTAATGATTTTAGTTATTGATCAAATGCTTGGAAGCACATGACCAACTTTGGAACGTGACCTGTTAATCACTGAGACTAAACCTTGTGACCTAAATGTTGAATATGCTACTTTCAAGCTTGACTTTGAAATCATTTAAAATAATGTTCTAACCAATTTACAAGTGGATCAGAGACAGAATGTGACCACTAAAGTATTAACAGACCTTTTCTTATATTTGATCTAGTGCCCTAATTGTTGATAGAATATGAAACCCAAAATGACATAAAAGTGACTTGTTTAATAAGAATCTGGCAAAGAGGTGACACCCAAATTTAAACATTGTAAAATGATATCTTATGTGTTCACAATAAACTTTGGATATAATACAACAGACAAAGAGTGATAACAAAAGCTCGCCTTGTCACATCATAACAATTGAGCAAAATAACCAAAACTATGACATCATATAATTGCTCAGTTAGTTCCAATAACAATAAAATGTTACTTTTGAAACAAATACAATACCTTCACTTTCTTACTACAGGCTGTTCTAAAACAAGATAGCCCTGTATCGCTCACCCAAAACTCCTTCTATAGTGTCAACAACTTGTGTATGATTTGACTTAGTTGTATCCTAGCTTTAGCCTGCACATGACCAACTTGCAAATTCAGCTTTTGATTTGATTAAGATGGACATTGTAAGCAATTTTCATGAAAATCAGGAAGATAATGTGACCTGTAGAAAGGTAAGGGATTTTTTTTTTATTTTGAACTTATGACCTAGTTTTTGACAAACTACCAACTTTCAAACTGAAATTTTATTTCATCGAGATAACATTCTGTCCAATTTTCATGAACATCTGGAAGAAAATGTGACCTCTGGAGTGTTCACTAACCTTTTCTGTGATTTGGTTTGTTGACCTAGTTTGAACCACATATGATCTACTTTCAAACTTAACCTAGAATTGACCGAGATGAACATTAACCAACATAAGACAAACAAGGGCTGTTTGTAAAACATGCATGCCCCCCAAATGGGCTGTCAGTTGTAGTGGTAGCCATTGTGTGAAAAATGTTTTGTCACTGTGACCTTGACCTTTCACCTAGTGACCTGAAAATTAATATGGATCATCTGCCAGTCATGATCAATTTACCTATGAAGTTTCATGATCCTAGGCCTTAGTATTCTTGAGTTATCATCAGGAAACATTTTTACTGTTATGAATCACTGTGACCTTGTCCTTTGACCAAGTGACCTGAAAATCAATATAGGTTATATACCAGTCATGATCAATGTACCTAATTAGTCTATGAAGTTAAATGGTCCTAGGCGTAAGCATTTTTGTGTTATCACCTGGATACTATTTTACTGTTTTGAGTCACTTTGACATATTGACCTAGTGACCTAAACATCAATAGGGGTAATCTGCAAGTCATTATCAATGTACCTATGAAGTTTCATGATCCTAGACGTAAGCATTCTTAATTTATCATCCGGAAAGCATTAAACTGTTTTGACTCACTGTGACCTTTACCTTTGACCTAATGACCTGAACATCAATAGGGGTCATATGCCATTCATGATCAATGTACCTATGTAGTTTCATGATCCTAGGCCTAAGCATTCTAGTCACTGTGACCTTACCCTTTTATCTAGTGACCTGAAAATCAAAAGGGTTCATCTGCCAGTCATGATCAATGTACCTATGAAGTTTCATGATCCTAGGCATAAACGTTGTTGAGTTATCATCCGGAAACCATTTACTATTTCGGGTCACCGTGACCTTGAACTTTGACCTAGTGACCTGAAATTCAATAGGAATCATCTGCGAGTCATGATCAATGTATCTATGAAGTTTCATGATCCTAGGCATAAGCGTTCTTGAGTTATCATCCGGAAACCATTTTACTGTTTTTAGAATCACCGTGACCTTGACCTTTGACCTTGTTACCTCAAAAGGGGTCATCTGCGAGTCATGATCAATGTATCTATGAAGTTTCATGATCCTAGGCATAAGCGTTCTTGAGTTATCATCCGGTAACCATTTTACTATTTCGGGTCACCGTGACCTTGACCTCTGACCTAGTGATCTGAAAATCAATAGGGTTCATCTGCGAGGCATGATCAATGAACCTATGAAGTTTCATGATCCTAGGCATAAGCGTTCTTGAGTTATCATCCGGAAACCGTTTTACTATTTCGGGTCACCGTGACTTTGACTTAGTGACCTCAAAACCAATAGTGGTCATCTGCGAGTCATGATCAATGTACACAAAAATATTCATGATCCTAGGCATAAGCGTTCTTGAGTTATCATCATAAAACCATTTTACTATTTCGGGTCACCTTGACCTTGCTCTTTGACCTAGTGACCTCAAAGTCAATATGGGTCATCTGCGAGTCATTTTCAATGTACCTATGAAGTTTCATGATCCTAGGCATAAGCATTCTTGAGTTATCATCCGGAAACCATCTGGTGGACGGACATACGAACCGACATGTGCAAAACAATATACCCTCTCTTCTTCGAAGAGGGGGGCATAATAATACAGTAGAATGAACCAACAAGGGAGGCAACTTGTTATGTCACAATTTGGCAGTGTATAAAAAGTGGTACTTAATTTTCTCGCTAAACATGGGTCTAAATTACGTTTAAAAGCTATATCTGATTGGATGAAACAGTCCGAAATCATCCAATAAATAAAGTCGAGATATGTATCTTGCGGAACATGCAATGCCATGCCGCATGCAAGCTATTTATAAAGTAAATATCGTAAATCAAAAAGTTTGTTATGTTTTTTTTCGCAGTCATAGACATTGTTCCTGGCTGAAAACGATGCAATATTACTTTTAAATCATTTATACATTAGCTTTTAGCAAGAAAGAGGCAGAATATTAGTGTAAAACATAATTTTTTTATTTAAACTTGTGCCTGCTACAATTTAACGAGTGGTTACGGAAATTACCGATTGTACAGATGTATCGACAGACATATGCAAACGAAAGAATAGCTTGCATATTTCAAGTTTATCAGCCTTGAAATTACCTATTAATCAAATGAGAATCGAAATTATTAACCTATAAACCAGTAATGTTCATTAACACCAAAATATTTGGGCACAATTATTATATTTTTGGAAACCGTGACGTATTGTTTTTTTAGAAACCGACGATCGGTAATTTCCATAACCGTATGGAAAATTTCATCACTGACAAGTTTCGTTTCTAATGTTTTTCTCAAATATTCTACCACAAACCATTACACAAATGAATGACAAGTAATAATTCCTTGATTTGGGGGAGGGACACTGTCTATAAATGCTTAAAAAAGCATAAAGGCTAAACTTAAGTGCATACAATATTGAAAAATAAATCATAATTCAAGTGTAGATAAGTGTTCGTTTTATCCGATATATTCATTCATCCACTTTGCTCAGACACTCAATTATAATGGAAATTATTACGAATATCTGACAAAAACCTGAATTATTTATTTTTATCTATAAACTTCCATTTCATAAATGTGTTTTTGATAAACGTCGTCAATTATTAATTGTATATAGATTTCTCTATAGTTTGAAAAACATTTAGGCAAATACTTCTCATGTAAGATAAAATGCAAGTAATTAATAAAATATTCCCTTTTAATCAGTTTGTTGGTTTATCAGGTCAATAACAATATCACTTTGAACATTGAATTATTTAAAAGTTATAACAAACCTTAAATGTTCTCAGAACAAATGATTCATAACACATATAACAGATTGATAGGAAGATATGAACAAATCAAGGTTGCTAGGTTGCCCGCCTATAATGGTCCTGTTAGTATGGAAGTACTTGATATATAAATTTATTAGCCTGTCGGTGTTGTAAAGACATAAACTATTTTATGAATGTCTCGAAGCATAGAATTATTTTGCATTTAGTAAAAGAAAGGCAACATATAACACTTAAGTGGCTGACAAGAACTTGTGGCTGAATACAACTAAAAAGAGGCAGTATGCTTCTTGAAAATAAAAGTAAACATCATTATATATGAATTTTCTGATCAAAAGTGTTATTTTTAGTGAATAGGGGAAATACATTTTCAAGAATAAACAATATAATTATAAATGTTTTGGCGAAGTGGATTATAGTAATATCATAGTACCAGTTTTGGTCTAAAAATCCAGTAACATTTTTAAAATTTCATAACCCCTTGTTGCAAAAAAAATCATGAAAAATAGAATTGTCAGAGAAACCTATTAAAATAAAATAAAAAATGCTTTATTAGACCCTAGATATTAGTGTTGCGATCATTTTTCATCAATTACAAATGTTTTAAAAAAAGGTTTCATGCTACTTATGGTACCAGTTTTTTGTCGAAAATTAATTACATTTATTAAACATGCGTTACCCCTTGTTGCCAAAAAAATCATACAAAATTTAATTTTCAAAGATATCCTTTAAAACAAAAAGAAAATGCCTTCTTAAACCTTAAATATTATTCCTTCAAGCATTTTACATCAATAATTATTTATGTTTGAAAAAATCATTGGTTCATGCTAAATACTGTTTGATATACTGTACATAATGTAACTACACATCCAAGTAGTGAGTCCATCAAACTATTGCAACCGAAACACCTGGTGTGCCAAGGCACCAGCCGAAGTCAAATGCCTTCTGACTTAGGGCATTTTGCTATTTATATTTGTATGCATTTGTATATGTTTGAAAAAATGTATAATCTTAAATGATATCTTCTGACCATGCATGTCCTAGATTTCAAAATCCAGGCCCTGGTCTGACACATTGGTAACATTAAAGTTAAACTGTTACCAGGCTTCTGAATTTAATTAGCCAGGTCACAGGAAAAGGGCAGTCTAATCAGTATCCAATTAAACTATTTGTCATTGTCAGAAAACCGCTCTTAAGCAAACAGCTTTCAAGCAACTGCAGGCTATACTGGATCTAAACTGGCCACAATCGCCTTAATGTCTCTTTTACTGGGATACAGTTCATATAACTTTAAAGGGATCTTTTCACGTTTTGGTTAATTGACAAAAATTGAAAAAAGTTGTATCGGATTCGCAAATTTTCGTTTAAGTTATGTTATTTTTAGGAAACAGAATTACTGAACATTTACCATGGTCTAATATAGCCATTATATGCATCTTTTAACGATTTAAAAATTATAAAGCAATGCAACGCGAAACGATTGAATAATTTGGAGAGTTATCTTGTTGTTGTTTAATTGTGTGGAACTACGAAGATTGCTTATATTAGGTATAAAATACGTCAACCATTTATACTTTGCAGAAAAGTCGAGCAGGCTAATACGTTTTTACTCCAGGACTAAGGGGGTCACTGGTTCAAGCCCTGCGGCGGATAACATTTTTTAAAAGAATTATATTCTGGATTTTTAACTGGAGCTTTTAAGATCCAATGCTTACATTTATCAATATAAAGCATTTAATGACTAACTTCAAAACATGTTAAAATCTGTGAAAAGGCCTCTTTTACATAATATCTACTCCTATAAATATGAGGTCGATATACATGGACTAAACGGTAAATTACGTCTAATTATTTGGACTATGATATCAACTACTTAAATAGAAAGAAGAAACAATTCATACAAACCAGTAATTTGAGTAAAGAGTTTGTAATCAATGTTGTATTTCAGGACAGCTTGATGATATGCAAATCCCATACGAGCTGTTGATATCGGGTATCATAGCCATTCAATAAGTCGCAAAATGCTCGAACAAAATTTATAAAGCAAAATGTGACTTAAATTGATAACTAAAAATACCAGTATCATCAGTATGCCAGTTTTGCCTTGTCAATCTGTCGAGGTCCAGAAAGTGCTTCATTTCACATTTAATATATCCTTCGAATTCCATTTATTGTTGTATTACTAAATAGCGAAACAAGCCGATTTAAGCTGTAAGAAAGTTTTGACACGAGTGTTATCAAGTCTTTCATGGGCGAAGCCATTGTTGTAGAAAGTGATCCATTCACATCGAATATATCCTTCGAATTCCATCCATTGTTGTCATTAGCGGAGATTTAGTGAATAAATAATTCATATATCATAAATGACAGCTTCTACATTGCGAAACAAGCCAATTTATGCAGTAAGAAAGTTTTGAATCGAGACTCTCATGGGAGCGGCCATTGTTGAATGTTGAAACACGAACGACAACTCTGCTAGGAAAATGTTATCAATGAAAATCAACGAGCACTCTCCTACGCAGTGGCGAATGCCCAAGGGCAGTAACTGAAAAATCGAGTTATCTCAATCGGACTGGCTCGGTCTTTTAAATAGGTCGCCATTGTGAAGAATTTTTTGATGGTTATCATACCTTAGACGATGCTGTTCCAGCATCGTCAAAAACATATATCGGCTATTATAAACACATCCCAGGTCGTCGCTGTGACGTCATCAAAATCGGTGCACGATCGTATATGGTAATTCTGTGTGACGCAGACTACCATATACATGAATGTTTAAAGGTACGTAATTCCATTATTATTATCTGTCAACCAACATATTTCACTCGTTATTTGTTAAGCAAAAGATAAATCATAAAGTATCTATCAAGTTTAGTTATTGTCTAATGATTTTTCATGAAAGATATGCCATTGAAATTTAAGGTGCACGAATGTATAGGTTTAAAGGCTACACCATAACGAATAATGAAAAATAACGTTTGTTAATACTTACATGGATTGAATCTGCTTTTTAGATAAGCATAACGGGTCAAAATAGACCCTTCTTTTGCCGGCTCATTCATAATTTGAGCCAGCAATAAGCAGTTGTTGGCGCTGAAGTTTTCCGACCGCTTCTTCTTGCTTTCTATTTCAGCCATCTTTGTTGACATTATCGTCTGGCAACAAATGTTCGCGCATGCGCAGATGAAACTTCCGTTACTTTATTTAGAACGGTAAAAACCGAAAATTTATGCAAATTAGCATTCGTTCCACTTAAGGATAAAAATAGATTTAAGGCAAATCTTAATATAGATTTACTTAAGATTTTCCTCGGAATACCACTTAAGAAATATCTCAATTTTATCCTTAGTTAAGAAAAAAAAATAAGATAAGATTATATTGTGTCCTTATTTTTTAAGAACTACTGGAATACCACCCCAGGTACAGCGAATTTAGCAACATATATAATGATTTTAATGTAACGTTTAATTCACGCCCAATGTCAAGACAACCGTCAATTAATAAAACACAGAATATGAATACGGTAAAGATCACATGAAGCAAACTGAAAGAGTTTTTCAGTGCAAAATTTAATTAAATTAAAAATGATGAAGTACATACTTTATACGATAGTTCTTACCTTTATTCGTATAACTATCAAACACTAATCTCATCAATAACACACCATCCAAATCAACAGAGCAACATAATGTTTACCTCTGATCACATGCATTAAACCCCCTTTTCTCAAAGCGCGACTCATATAGCCGGATAGTATTCCGTTAAATTTCATAATGTTTTAGCCTTTTTCCTTCACTTGAATGTGCATAGAATCTGGTTTAGAAGCATACAAAATGTATCGTTAAATTCACACCCAATGTCAAGAAAACCGTCAAGTAATAAAATACAATAAATGAATACCTTGCGATTGGTTACAAATGAAGAACCGAAACATTTTTAGTGCACAATTTAATACAATAAATATAATGAAGTACAGACTTTACAAGAGTAGCTCTTACCTTTATTCGCATGACTATCAAACACTAATACCACCAATAACACAACGTCCAGATCAGCACAGCAACATAATATTTACCTCTATTTTACTAAAATGCATAAATTGAGTGTTTTTATTTTTGTAATTCATACATTTTTTAATGCATATTTTTTTCCTGACCATTTTCGCACGACCACACCGGATCACGACAAACTGTGAAACAAACATATAGCACGCATGTATACACAATTACATGTTTTGCGATAGATTTATTTTAAGTCCTTACGATTGCTTTAAAGTCAATGGAGGTTATTGACCTCAACGCACTCAGGATTCCGTAGATAGTCGATGTTTCACGATTAATGTTATCGTGAAACATCGACTATCTGCGGAATCCTCTGTTAAATAGATCTGCCGTTGCAGTGTCAATATTTGAATTGGCGAGGATAAAATCATCGATACATTCCCACAATATAATTGAGTAGTGGCGATTTTTGTAAAAGATCATAATTTACTATTCAAGTATAAAAGCTATCAATGTTATCAATCGCAACCAAGCTATGAACGGTTATTTTCCATGTGTTTTTGCACAATTTTGGCTTATTTCATTGGGGACTATGTAGCAAGATAAAAAAAATTAGTGCGTGTGTTGAGGTTTGGGGTATGCTACGTTAATAAAGCGAAATATCACTGCGGAAACTATTTTTTCTGATAGTGTCTGCATTTATCACAGTACTGAGTGATCAACAGTCGTCGCTGGAGGCGATTTAACGACGTGTTTATGCGAATTGATTTTCTTAGAAGAAAAAAAATCACACATTAATTTTCGGAAAACGACATTTTAATCTTTAAACCGATACTAGCCTTACGCAATATGAAAAAGGAAAGGGAAACCAATCATTGAAAGTTAGCAGTTTTATCATAAATTAAGTGTACCTTCTCACGGATATCTGTACATCTGTATTTAACATGGTAGATTTGCATTCGATATCTCCAATGTAAATTGAAACGTTTATTGTTACCAATACTGGTTTACGTTGGCAGTTTACTGTATCCAGAAAGAACAATATTAAACAAATAAAGGATATTTGTTGGATTCGGTGGCTTATCGATTTTAATTCACGAGTGAAAAAATATATTTTCTATGCATTAAAATCGATATTCCACCGAATCCAACAAATTTTCTTTTTATGTTATGCTTTTTATCACAGTTTATATACATTGTTAAAGAGTTTAACTAAAGAATTTCGCCATGATAATGACGTCACTTCGTCAAAAATGACGTCATTTCACAGCAAACATATAAAATTATCGATTATTTTCACTGTTAATTTTCACTGTTTGAAACAGTGAAATTATCAGTTTTAATTCACTGATATTACTCTATAAACCACCGGAAAGCATACAATAAAATAAGATAATGAGTATAGTTATATTTTTAATCTTACAATATAGTATAGTAGTTGTATGCTATAACTTGTCATTAAAATTATTGAACTTAAATTAGTATTTATTTATAAATGAATAAGTGAGCCACAAACATTCGATAAACATTCAAACTAAATCAACGTTATACTGAGCGACTAGCAAACTATTTTAATGTACCAACAACTAAGGATTTTCAAAACGATTTTGATACAGTGTCTCATGCAACAGGCATACTTTTAAAACTTTAATATCATACCATGTGGTATGGCATTAACGTTTTATTTATTGCATAAGTCTCTGGAATATAATAAGTGCTAATTATGATATTAATGATTATAGCCATATACGGTATTTATGTTAAAACGTTACATCACCAAGGCAGTGTTGTTTTACCAGTTTTATTCAATTTTATGTGCAAAAATAAAAATTGCACAAAAGCGACTATGGTAGTTTTGCACTTGATTGTATTGACGGTTGGGATTATCTTCGTCTTTGAAATTTACATCGATGTTAATTATAGTTTCCGTGCAAAAAGCGTTTGTTACAATCGTAAGGCCTAGAAATAATATCGTATGCCGTGACATGTTTTTTTTTCAGTTGGATTTTTCGCCGTTTTCAACAGGATTTTAGTCGTATCAGAACGGCTAGTTAACCTACTGTCCATTTTCCTTTGTTAGCTGACGTACTAGTACTAAGTGTACATACTTATGCCAGTAACTGACACACCTGCCTAGTTGAATCAGAGGAAATGCGATACTGGTGGTATGGCATGTCATGACCAATGCGCACACACTTTATCATTTTACTATGGATTCAAATGTTACAATGTATAATTGAATAATATATTTGCCGCTTTGTAATAATTTACCTTTCGGAACTGCGCCACCTGCCATAAGTCTTCCAAATCAAACGCTGGTAGAGCGGTGAAGGAATTTTGTCCCTTTAGAACCACCCATGAGCAAAATTTCAAAAAGGACCGAAAGCAAAATCAGGCTACACGGCGACGATTACATGTATGATCTGATTGGATGTAGGTCGCCCTGATAGTCAACACTACTGACTAAACATGTTTAATATGGTATTCATCGCGATAAGACTTACTGTCCCAAAATCATCCAATTAGCGTATTCGTGCCCACATTGCAGAGCCATGCGTACTGTATTCATATAAAGTTTCAAGTTAAAAAATGGATGTCATTATTTTTAATCTCGATCACGAATGACGTCAATAGTGTTACATAGCTGCATGTCTCAGCATGCTTGCATATTTTCCATCGGCTTTGGTTAGTTAATCGTTATAAGATATATTAGTCAGTCAAACGGACGGGTGAACATATTGCGTTGATAATGCTGGCTTTCGTCAACTCAGTCTGTTCTTAAACCGATGAAGTGTTTGCACAGGCGCTTTCCGGCATTAATATTATCTCAATACATACGAATCATTGTCATGCCAACGCGAATAAATCTTCTTAACCAACCTCCGCGCAGGGATTTGACGGGAACTAGCATAGCAAATGCCTACCTTCATAACCAATCACGTGATGATAGCCAAGCCACGTGGTACAATAATTTTACCGTTGTTTTTTTCCGTTTGTTTTCAAATTTAGGTAATTAATTTTTTATCATAAGCCTCAAATTATGAAAGATTTTCAAATTGTTAAAGAAAATGATAATACTTTCCATAATATAATACTTAAATCAATAAAATAAAATCCCACTAAATCTGGCAGAGATTATATGTGGGGGCAAGGAACGACAACTCTGCGTGGAGATTGCTACCAAATATGTTGACTATTTAGAGGCGTGTGTTCTACTTATATATATGTTTTAGTAAAAACATGAATTTTGGCAAAGACCTATAGAATCTATAGGTCTTTGATTTTGGTTTCAATTGTTTATTTTGCCTGTATTAATTATCATTAAAATACACAAATAAACAAAATAAGTTTTCAATTCACTCGATGTATTTAATTAGTTTTATTAATAATAGAACCAAAGGAAAATAACAAATGAACCAATGATGGAATCCCCTCCCCCCGAACTTTAACCCCTGTCCGCACCCGAGGGATCCGGGTCCTTTGGCCTTTGGATAGTCGGTTTATGTTTGTTAGAACAATGTTCTTTGTTTATAATATGCAAATAAAATGAATATGAACTGTTTTCACCGTCGTCGTTTGATATAAAACATACATATATATACGAGGCTTGGTCGCAGATTGTAGTTTTTTATTATGACTGTATTGCATTAAATGCACAATTATAGTTTTTATTATGACTGTATTGAATTAAATGCCCAATTTTATTTTTTATGACTATATTGCATAAATGCACAAACTTCAACAAACTCATCATTCTTGTATATTTTTCGATTAGTATTCTAACAAAATAATTTTTGGCGTAGCCGCATAACCAAGGTTTTGACAAAATTACGCTTTATCAACAACAAATAACATGTCGACGAATTTTCCCGTCGGAAGCTCCAAAGAAATACAATTCAACTACATACAAATTAAATGGTCAAATAATCTATGCATAACAATATCGTATCTAGCAAATAAATAATGAGCGGATATAACAGCTTTACGATCAACTCTCCAAATCAATATTTTGTATGCGTTTCCCTTTATATAAGCCAGAGTGTGTTTACTTGACGAATTTGTTTTGTACACTACGTATCATTAATTAGTCAACCGTCAAGTATTAGTTGCAATAATCCAACTCTCAGCTATTGACAATCCGGGTCGCTGAGCTGTACGTATGTACTCATTAAAGCTCAGAGCATTCAAGAAGAACTACATCAAGTATAATACAAATACAATAAAGTAATACAGTAAAGACGATATCACTGTTCAAATGAAGCAAACTAAAAAGTATTATAGTGCACAATTTAATAGAATGAAACAAATATGGAGTTCAGAATAGGTAAAGTAATTCTTACCTTTCTTCTTATCATAATAGCACAGAATCCACATCATCACAGCAACATAATATTTACCTGTGTTTACTACAATGCATTCAAAGAGTCTCCTTTAAAAAAAACAGTAATAGTTTTTTATCAAAAATAATTATTTTTTTTTTCAGCTAAGTTTCCTGAACAGTTCGAACGAAACCTTACATCCGAATAAACTGTAAAACAAACACAAAACAAGCATGTATGCACAAGTACATGTTTCGCGATACATCTATTTATAGCGCTTACGAGTAACGATCAGTATTGGCGATTTGGCGAGGTTACAGGTAATGGTTGCATTTCACTAAATCAATGTGTAGTGACGTTTGTTCAATCGTCTGGTATAGGCCATTATGGAAATCACAACCAAGGTATGCACAATAACCATAACCCTACGCTTTTCTGTAATACGCGTTATTCACCTTTGCTTTTGTAGGGTGTACCTTTTAAGGTCTTTAGTTCATATAACATGCAAGATTTCAACATGAAACTTCAAAAGTGTATTGATAAGGAGAAGTGCCATGCTTAAGAACCATAGCCCTTCACTTCTTAAATAAGAGTTATTGCCCTTCTTTGTTTTTGTGTAATGGAACTTTTCAGTGCTATATCTCATATACGATAAAACAGTTCAAAATGAAACTTCATGGTTATTTAGAAATTAATGAGAAAGAAGTACCATGCGCGAGAACAATAGCCCTGCACTTTCATAACTAAGAGTTATCGCCGTTTGTTGTTTTTGCATGATGTGACTTTTCAAGGCTTTATCTCAGATACGCTACAAGATTTCAACATGAAACTTCATGGGTGTTTAGATATCGATGAGGATAATTGCAATCCATAAAAAAACAATTAACATACATTTAATTTTTTATTATGATTTTACCTTAAGAGTGATTTGCACCCATCAAATTAACAAAAGTTAGTTTTCGGGGGACATCAATTCATTGATATTGCTTGCTTTTGGTTATTTAATATGTGCGTCTGTTCCAATATGTTTTTTTCTATGGGAACTATGTTGGAATGAACGTTTGGGTGCGTTTATTGAGTGTGCTACTTGACAATTGTCGAAATGTCACGGCGGATACCGTATTTTCTTCGAGTGTCTTCATCAAGGCGGGTCGGCTTTTGTTAGAGTTTACATGAAATCATACCTTTTCAATTCAAATTTTCTTAAGACGGCATGTTAGTCTTATAGTTAAATCTGAAATTGAGGGAAGACAATAAACATTTAATGTAAGTTAGCCGTTTTATAATAATATTAAATAGGATTGGCTTTTAGTGTAACCTCACCTCGTGCCAATTCACTGTTGTCTGTACACAGATTATTTTATGCGATGTTTGATTTGCATTAGCTATATTGATTTTAAATCTTAAAGTTTTATTATTAAAAAAACTGTTTTAAGTTGTTATGTTTTGCTTATTTTTTTTTACTTAAACACAATGAAATTATGTGCTAAGTTAAAGTTTAAATCTGACCACATGACCATGAATTGCAAAGGTCATGTATGAAAATCGAACGGTGATGAATCATGATCAATCAAACCTTATTTGAAGAAAAGTTTGAATGAAATTGCAAACCAGTTTGATATACCAGAAACAAAGGATTTGAAAGCCTATTGCAATAGAATATATATCATCTTTATTACAGCGAGAGTATTGTTTTTATTTATTGTATAAGTCTCCGGATCAGAATAAATGAAACAAGTGTACTTTTTATGTTTTACAAGCGTATACTGAAATTATTTTTCTGTGCAAAAACGAGACTGTGGTAGTGTGCAGCTTCGTGTCTTGTCGACAACAACAATGTAAAAGGTTAAGTTAATATACTTCTTTCAAATAAATAGCAATGAACAAAATAGCATGCGCGAAAAAAGTGTGTTACTGCAATAAGCTCATTAATGTTGGCCCACACAGAATTTGTATCGTGCTCCTTGGTCTCTTTTCTTTTTGTGTGTTGTGTTAGATTATTCGCTGTTATCACACCGTGGAGACAGGATTTAGGGCATGTCATGGTGGCCAGGTAACCTACAAACGCGTTTCCTGTCTTAGATGGTGTACAAATGCTAAGTGTACATACGGATTCCAGTAATCGACAGCTTCTCTACTTGAAGCAGAGTGGCGGAAAGAATGGAGGTATAATACATGTTTTGATAAACACGGTTTATCTTTATACCAAAGGTTCGTAAGTTACGATGTAAAAGTTTTATAAGTCTTCCAATTGGATAGCCGGTAGAGCTATACGAATGTTGTCCTTTCAGATCTGCCATTAGCATAGTTTCAAAAAGAAACCGATAGCCAAATCTATCAATCAGGAGGCAATTATATGCTCGACATGCTTGGCTGTAGGTCGCCTTGATATTAGGTAACTAATGACGAAACAAGTTAAACGTGTTGTTCATCCAGATAAGACAGACTCCCCTAAAGTCAATCCAGTATAACTATGCCGACATTGCAAGTCCATACTTACTGTATTCTTATTTAGTAACAAGTTATACAACGATTAAGGATGTTAACACTTAAACCTCCGGACACGAAAGACGTTCCAAATTTAAAGTCAGCTGCATTTGCTAGTCAACCGAACGCGTATGTAAGATATGTTAGTCAGTCAACCGAACGCGTATGTAAGATATGTTAGTCAGTCAACCGAACGCGTATGTAAGATATGTTAGTCAGACAACCGAGCGCGTATGTAAGATATGTTAGTCAGTCAACCAAACGCGTATGTAAGATATGTTAGTCAGTCAACCGAACGCATATGTAAGATATGTTAGTCAGTCAACCGAACGCGTATGTACGATATGTTAGTCAGTCAACCGAACGCGTATGTAAGATATGTTAGTCAGTCAACCGAACGCGTATGTAAGATATGTTAGTCAGGCAACCGAACGCGTATGTAAGATATGTTAGTCAGTCAACCGAACGCGTATGTAAGATATGTTAGTCAGTCAACCGAACGCTTATGTAAAATATGTTAGTCAGTCAACCGAACGCGTATGTAAGATATGTTAGTCAGTCAGGCGAAACGTGTCTTCAGAGTTTGCAGTTTTGTTTGTAAACGATATCGATTGGATATTGGTTTGTGTATATGAGAGTTTGTTCCGGTTTTTTGCGGCGTAGCAATTTAAAACGATTTTGCAATCGAAAATTGATTTTAACTGACATCAATTTTCATTTTTGTCTATCAACAACAATGGAAATCCATTTTCAGTGACAAGCAAAAACGATTTTCGATTGTAAAAAAATGTTTTGTGAACACCGGGCCCGCTTTTGCCTTTTTTAAATTGTACAGCCAGTAAAATGCTTGTTAAAATTCCCGCCAATAAACCCAAATAAATAATAAATAAGATTGGATTGACTTATTTGAGAGAATCCATTCAACAATTTGGCTATATATCCTCTTCAATGTGATTATATAGTCAGATCGCTTTAGTTTATTTACTTTTTGATTAAAGCTAACTCGCGGATGATCTTTGTCCAATGTTTCTTTTTATTTGTTTCATAAATTAATGATTATTTACCATTTTCCATTCACAGCTTATTAAAGCGCGGTTAGTGTTTGTAAAGCGGATGATGATGTCTTCTATCGGATATGCCTATGCTTCTGGCTGATAAAGAAGTTACACGTTAAAAGTAAAAGAGACGCAGAATGCTTCATACACGGCTAATCGGTGTAAACTGTAAGCTCTTTTAAGTGTTGATGCTTGTTTTTAAAGTGCCTGTACATATTTAGCAATACTTAAGATATTTGTTAAATTATACATTGGGCTTCTTTATCATATAAAATATGTTCATGTTTTATCATACATTATCATGTGCACAATACCTGTTTATAAAAAACGCCCGATACATTTCTGCCAGATAATATGATGAGAATGCTTTCTTTCGTGTACTCAATCGGTTGTCAAACACACCAAGTGTTTTGTACAGGCGATTTCCGGAATAAATATTAGCTGTTTACATATGAATCATTATCAGGCCAACACGAATCAATCCACTAAATATGTCAAATATTTAAAGGCGTTTGTTCTACGAACAGACGTGTTTTAATTTATACAGTGTTTGTACTTTTAATTGTATATTTGGCTCGTATTTAATCTCAATATATTTAAATACAAAAAGAAACAAAACACACTGATTTGAGTATACTCGATGTATTTAATTATGAATAATAATTGAACAAAACGAATATAACAAATTAAACTAGATCGTATTAAATTTTAAACGTAAAGCATGGTACGGTCGCAGATCAACCGCATTATAAAGCATCGCTTTTTTACTCCAAGACCATTAAAGCCAACCCAACCCCTAAGGACCTGAGTCTCTCAGGTGATTGGTTTTTGTTTGCTTATGCTTGGAACAATGTTCTTTTCTGATATTGACAACATATTACAGACCGACAAAAACCCGTTAATATTGGTTTTATATTCAATTTATTTTTCATATGTAAAAAAACATTATTTTAAACTTGTTTTACCTGTGTACGTGATATTTGATATTTAACATTCATTTATATAACACACATGTTCGCAGTTTTTAATGTATTTCATGGAGTGCACAAAGTGCCAAAATATCCTAAATATTTTTTTTTACATGTGGACATTCAAGTTAATTTGGCTCGCTATCAATCCAATTCATTTTTACCCATCCGTCCGTTTGTCCGTCCGAAAAACGAAAAGTACATAGGATATGATTATGAAACTTGGTTAATCGTGATATGATGATCATGACTGACCCTTCATTTCTACAGAAGTCGAATGTCAGGCTACAGTTATTAAATAGGAATCACAGTATTGTAACGTAACGAATATTTGGTGCATTGTTGAATAAATCCTTTCATTGCCTCGGGTATAAAACGTCCAAGATCGGTCAATTCCGTATGTAGTCGTTATTTTCCGTTGCATACGTCATATCTACGTTGAAATTGTTAGACACGTGACTTTGCACATGGCCTGTCAGAATTTGCACACTTAACAATCAAGTGTTTCATGGTTTACATCTGTATTTTGACTTAAGTAAACACACTGTCCACACCCCCTCTGGGCATAGCGGACACACAACTTCTTGTGTCGCGTAGGCTCGCTTTAATCATGCATATCACAAACATTTGAGCGTTGTATTGAGTTCAATAAGCAAAAATTAAACGCAAAGATATGTAATGAACGTTTCTTGCATTGTGTTCTCCATGAACTACGTTTAACTAGAAATTTTCACTTCTTATAATTATGTTGTTAGACCGCATAACAAAGCGAATAAAAAAATACGACTGGTAAACAAAATGTATTTTCTTTTAATAAGATTTTCGCATTGACAAAGACAAAATAATCATAAAAGTATTGTATTCCTACACAAACTATAAACAAACATATACATAATGTAAATATAAGAAATAATAAGCAGACTAAAGCAAACTATACCACAATTATATCAAAATTGAGTTTAAAAGCATAATTATAAACAATAAACAAATATACGAACATGAGTTCTACTGGAAGCTATACAGTTGTATACATATCACTTTACATTGGAAAATAGCCATCAACAGCGCATCTCCCAATAATGGCAACTTCCTACTTGTTAATTTCCAATGCTAGGTTGGTCCAGAAAGCGTCAAGGTATTGCTCGTTTTCTGGATATTCAAGAACAATTTCGTTCCGTAGCATTCTCATAATATTCAGAGGCAGTTTCATTGACGGGATTCGTTCCATCATGACCACAATGATCAGGTTTCTATTGGACTCCACTGACTCCTGACGAGCCATGTTCAAGTCATAAACACACCACGAAGAGTTCAGATATTTCTCGTCTACGAGCAGGACAGTTTTTCTACTGGAATAGATAGCGTGAACAATGTTTTCTGCTACTGAAGCACCCGGCATGCTGTCTCTATCTGCCACCCACAATTTCAGTTGATGAATGTTCTCTAAAGCTGGGACAACTTTGTTCTTGATGAAACTAGCTCGATCCTTTGCGTATGATATCATTGCGTCGTTAGAGAAAAGGCACTCAAAGCCTTGGTGGGTATGTCTTCGCTTTCTGTTATAATACATATACCTCAATTTCCATCGGTTTTTGTACAAAGCAATGGTTACACAAATAGTCATAAGAATTCCGAACATACCACTCGAAGCGCCGATAACCCAGCTCACCCAGTATCTGTCTTTGCAAATATCTTTGAGTGCGAGAAGAACACGTCTATAATCAGCCATACTGGACAAGGGAAACGGGTTTCCATTTAACGTACAAAAGTCGGTAGATTTCCCGTGCACTTGAACTTTTCCGACATTAAGCCATTTCCAAAATGGCAGTTGTTTACAAGAACAAACCAGAGGGTTATTACCAAGAACAAGTGTTACATTTCGACCTTTGTTGCATGCACTCCTCGTTAGATTCTCAAGATACGTCGTTAGGTTTTCAGGAAGCGTAGATAGCTTATTTCCTGAAACATCAAGATGATAAAGACAGGGGCTGCGGAGATCTGTTGTCCATGTTGTTATATAATTGTTGCTAAGGTTCAATTTTTCAAGGTATGTCATGTCTCGAAATAAGGATTGTGATAAATCCACAATCTTTAACGACGACATGTCGATCGTTCGAATATGCTGAAGATTTGCGAAGAGATCATGTGCGTCGTCGTTCTTAAACGGGTTAAAGCTTCGACCTAACATATTTCCTGATATATTTAATACTAACAGGTTCGGAAACCCAAGGAAGAAATATTTGGTCAAGTTCTTACAATAGTTATCTGAGAGGTCAAGTAATTCCAGGTTACTGAGACCCAAAACTGGGCCTTGCCAAGTGTGAAAAAGATTGAAAGACATGTATAAGTGTTTTAATTGTGAAGCACCGCATATAACAGCTGGTGGAATAGCTGAATAAATAAAACTTTGTCGCCATTTAATTGTTTCAATTTGTTTCGGCAAACACATCACTTTTTTTGATAACATGTTATCACATTCACATGTTAAAGAGAACGTTGTAGGAGATGTTTTAAACACAGACCACCAATCTATGGTGTTTAAGTTGAGTTCCAGGAATTCGTGATTCGAAATATTTGTATACATTATGTTATGTCTGTTGTATAGTGAAGTTTGCTTATCCATCCTGCCATAATTGGCGAATGGGTCATAATCGAGATGTTGCCTTGAAATATCTAGGCGTATGATATGTTCTGCCATAAAAACGCTGTTCATGTATTTCCCAGCCGTTAGTCTATTTCCAGCGAGTGTAAGATTTTTGAGCGAGGTCGGCCACTGCGATTCTGGTTCAAACACTTTCTTATTAAAAATTTCAATTTTATTCAAATCTATGTTCAACGTTTCTATGTTTTGTAATGTTTTTATGTTTTCTAAATGTTCTTCCTTAAACTCAATTCCAAGCTCTAAATTGCTGTATATCATATTGGCTCTCAATCTTTTCAATGCCTGTGAGTACCGCAGACCTTTAAGTGCCTTATTCATGCCCGTAAAACTAAGTTCCTTGTTGTAAGACAGATCCAGATCTGCCACCGTGTTGTTCAAGGGCAGCAAAGCTTGCTCGTCAATGTCAGTGATGTTGCACTCTCTAAGTGATAGCTCTAGCACATTCAGAGTATTTGTAAACATATTTTGTGTGATAGTATTGACAGAACAATCGTTTTGACTTAGACCAGAAAAACTTATCCTCAGCAATTTTGTTAATCGACGAAAGCCAGGTCCGAGGGTAAAGTTCCCCGATGCGTTATATGGATTGATGTACAGTTGAGAGAGATTAGTCATGTAATGAAATTCGTTATCTAGGTCTATAAAATCAAAGAATTTGTTCCTTTTAAAGTTGATTACTTCGATCGCTTCTAATGGCATAAACACGCCGGTCTGAAAACTGTCTTTCCATTCAAGGCAATTTTCGGTCAAGTTTAGATATTCCAAATGTGACAATCCATCAAAGGTATGCGAGGATATCCAGCGCAGCCGATTTTCATTTAGATAAAGTACGCGTATGTAAAGAAACGACAGATTGGACGTGTCTTTGAAAGCGTAATCGGGTAGGGCGTCGATCAAGTTCTGGCTCAGGTCAAGGCCGCAGGCTTTTTCATCCAGAAAAGGACTTTTAAGTATGTACTTATCGGGTATGCATGACAGGCCGAGATTTGAACATTTGATGCATCTATTGTTCTGACACCGTTTAACATCTTCGTATGTAGAAAAGTTATCGTTCAAACATTTAGCAACTGTTGATTGCCTCAAACATGTGCCAATCGTGGAATTGAAAGGCCGTGTGTTGTTGCATTTCTCGAATATGTCGTTTGCAAATGCGACTCGAAGATACGTATACACAAGATACGTTAAGATGTGTGATGTCATCATCTGAAATCATCATTAGCGTGATTTATCACCATCCTCCAGTACCAAACAAAGAGTAATTAAAGTTGAAACAAGAGTGCCAAACTGTCACAAGATACGCCCGTTTGAAGGTTTTGGACACCTTGATAACTTTACCATTTGAGTGGCAAAATGATACATTTTTGAAAATTAAGCAACACATAACTTTACTATTTGAGTGGCAAAATGATATATTTTTATGTCATAACTAACCATTTGAGTAGCAAAGTGATATATTTGTAAAAATTAAGCAACAACGACATAACTAACTATTTAACTGCATAACTAACCATACAAACTCGTGACCTAGATGGTGATTGATTAAAACGCACAAAGTGACCCTGAAACTTATTTGACCCATATTTGAACTTGAATTTAGACACAACTTTTGACCAAATTTGGTGAAAATCAGATGAGAACTACTTTAATTAGAAAGCGGGCACCATGCTAAATCCTTAAAATGCACTAAGTGACCCCGTGACCTAGGTTTTGACCCGACATTACCAATATTCAAACTTGATCTAGATATTGTCTAGATACAACTTCTGACCACGTTTGGTGAAGCTCGGATGAAAACTATTTGAATTATTGAGCGGACACTGCTGTGGACGCCGCCCGCCCGCCCGCCGAGGGTGATCTTATAATACATCCCGTTTTGAACGGGTGTATAAAAACAAGAAAACATGCATATATTCCGAGACATAATGTTAGAATGTATTACCATACTGATTTTGCACGTCGAAGAATCGAATTTAAATGAAAAACATTTAAATATGCGTTACTTAATTCAATGTTTTCTATAAAATCATATCTGTACTATGACACTTACTCAAATGACTTTATTCAAATTGAAAAAAATTAAATGAATCTACGATACATCAACGGATAAATTGCGTACCTCCTTGCCCGAATACGATTCAGTGCGGGTTTACAGCGTTATCCAATGTTTCTTCATGAACTGTTGATACAAATCTTTTTGTACATATACACACGCAGTTCGAACATATTCTTCCTCGTTCGTGTCTTGAATGCGCATCGTTGTGAAACTGATACTTTGTATACTAAACTATCAACCGAGAGTAGCTTAGATTGATATACAATCACGCGGAAGTAATTGCCTTAGGTTGACGAGCATTAAGTGCAGTCAGCTTTAAGCGGAAGATTTAAAATGAAAGAAGACTTTCGTCCGGGTAAAACCACTGACAACAACGCAAATTGTGACGATCTTATTTATACCCCAAAAAAAGAATTAACATAAATATTGCCAAAGTTTCATACGTACAGCTTTTTAAAATGAAATACTAAAGTGTTTATTCGTATAGGTCTGAAATCGAGTCCATATTGTTCTATCAACTATTCTGCATTTTATATAATTCTTTAAAATAAACTAAACATATTAAAATTAAGGATATATCATTTCTATGACCGCCACTTTGTCCGCGATCCGAACCTCAATTCGACAACAACTTATAACGCTTCGGCATATATTTCATACAAACCCTCAAAATAAGCAAACGTTATTAAGAATTTAGGCCATTTTATGATCACAGCTTTGTGTCCCATCCGATCCTCAATTCGACCACTACTTAGTTTATATCTGCATGCATTCCCCTCATGTGAACAACAGTTTTGTTCTTTCTTCAGTCTGACCGTTCGTTTGTCATTCCTATTGCACTGGTTTTCAAGAAAATACGTTATAAAATACAATTAAATACAATGACATATTTATCTGTAGCCTACTAACCTAGAAAACATAATAATTTATATAGTGTCGCTGAATGCTGATGCGTGTTGAAAGCTTTTGTGCGCAATTATTACAGTTTAATTGTTAAATACAATGCCTTTGTAACTCTTCGTTTAAAACAGGTTGTTACAGTGTGATAGTGACATAATAAATAATACATTTTCATGTTAAATTTTTAAACAATTTAACATGAATAAACCCACTTATACGGCGAAGTTAATAATGTAAAAAAACGCGATATTTAAATGATTGTAACAAAGTTAAATAAAAAAATGCAATAACCACAGTCAAACTTCAACTACGGACATACATATTTGTTTTATAAAGTCATGATTCTCATTTGAAACATGACTAGTAGAGCGAGAACTCCAAACATAAACTGACATCAACTTATGTAGTATTCCGATCTCCACGCAGAGTTGTCGTTCCTTGCTCTCACATACAACCTCTGCCATCACAAGAAAATCCTACCAGATTTGGTAGGATTTCTGTTTTTGTCTTTAAGTATTATAATATGAAAAGAAGTAATATTTTCTTCACATTTTGAAAATAGTGTACAGTTTAAGGCTCATAATAAAAGTAAATTACCAAAATGTAAACAAAACATATCTTTAAAAAAGATTTACGGCGTTGATGGAGGTCGGTTTTTATTAACGATAAAACGTTATATCTATGAGATCAAAAAAGGCGAATGCCGTTTTTTTTCTGCGCAGTTCTTAGCTGCATCACACGCCAATTATGGGGTGTTGCGCAAGATTTCGTGACTTATTTTGCTTTATTATACATGTATTGTATTACTCAGATATCTATATTTCACAAGAAGCATGAAAATAAATGAAAGCATAGAGTTCATCCGGCAATACTCGAACCTTATTTGATTCCATTAATAATAGTATCGTGAATAATCGTGCTCATGCTTAATAAATCGGTTTAAATTGATAAATATTTCTAATTAATTAAAATTGGTAATTTTCATATTACAAATCTATGATACCATAATACTATTGCCAAATATCTTTATATGGTATCTTTCGGACCAAATAGCTTACGCGATAGCGTTTATATAACAATTTCTGTAACTGACCGCAAACTGACCTTGATACCTTGTGGGTTGGAATAACAATCCCACTGCTGGAACGACGGCTTGTTTAAAGCTCTAAACGTTTTCGTGTTTAACGGTCAATTTCGAAAACAATTTCAAATAATTTTCCTCAAAGCGTATATCGGGTTACTGAACAACAATACTTATGTGATCTAAAATTTATGAGTGAACAGAATGCAATATCGTAGTAATAACCAAATATGATAACACAGCCTTTAAGTACACACGCTCTGGCGCTGACATTCGTTTAAATACAAAGGGGCACACACTCTGTATTGATGTCGGGAATTGAGTGTGAAACTGCTCTATCTCTCACTATAAAGAAGTGAAACTCCAGCTGCTGGAGCAGTATTGAATTTTCATTAAAAACAATTTGTTGGTCCTTTATTTAAGGCAAGTGACCGATTGCCCAAACAGTACAAAACAGCACAAAACAAACCAACATAAACACAAAATATGAATAAAGCTGGGGTCACCGCCTTGGAACGGTCAATGCAAAGCATTGGGGGTTTAAACCTGGTTATAGAGCGCTCAACCTCACACTTGGCCCAGCAATATTCATGATACATTTAAGTGTAAATAAAATTTAACGTCATAGCATTGTAACTCAAATTAAACAATAATAAAAGGGAATTAAAACGCATTCAATTTAATTACTATTTAATTACTCAATTGCATTGAAGATACAAGAGTAACAGAGTTACAACTTTTAGACGAACGATCAAATAAAACTATCAAACCTTATCATAAGAGATAAAACTGTTTCATGCTGAATACGCGGTTAACATCGTCGTAAACGAACTGTAGTATCACTTTTCATACCCTATACTTCCCCAAAATAGAAAGCAGATTGAATAACACATTTGTGTCAATGTGAAATATGTTTTTAGATTGCAAGTTTGCTACTGCAAAAAGTTTCAGGCCTACCGGTGGGAAATTTTATTTTCACATTGATTGGTTGCTTACAAAGGTCTGGCTACGGTGAAAAGCTGGGGTAGACAGCTACGCCGAAAGAAGTAATCAAAGCGGTGAAGGCACTGAAGTTGTTCGCTATTGCATAATTTAAGACGCAATTCATTTTTCAAAATTAATCGCAAGTTTCAAATAAACACACACAATTCACCTTTATGAAGGGGTATCATAACGCACGGATCGAGCTTTGTATGCACTTTTTATCATCCTATTTATTTCATAGAGATAACTTAGACAAAATAAAAACAACATGGCCTTTTTGGACGTTCTGAAAGCATAGAAAGTATGATGAAAATGGCAGTGAGAACTGAATATAAAGACAATTTGCATTCACTATCATATTAAATTAATATTGTTGGAATATCGTATAGCTGTTGGAATATCGTATAGCTATCTCACTAAGAATATAATTTCATGATGAAAATTCACTTTACAAATCTTTTGATTTTTGACACCATATACAAATTCAAAATATAAAGAAGATCATTGATGAAAATAAATATATAATAAATCTGCGAGCAATAGGAATTAGGTAGTCATCAAGACAGCCCTGTTGACCCGTACATTGTTGTTTATGCATTACTTGTAACTCTAGCAGTTCACACGGTGTCAACAACTCTGACCTTAACATAGGTATAGAGCACTCATGCGCTTTTTCGGCGTAGCTGTTTTACTCAGCTTTTCATCTTAATGACTTTTACATAACTCCAGCATACACGCATAAATATTTTCGAATATTTCATAGGCTGATTCGAGATAAAACCTCTGAACTTTGGCTGCATCACTGTGTCTGTGCTCAGCGCAAAGGATGTAGCACCGTTCAGTGTAAGGAATTTCGGACTACTCTCTGAATGTTCAAACGACACAAATTGTGGCCCAGTTACAATTACGCGTTAAAATCTATTTCGCAGAATTTCAGTTTTGCTTTCAAGATGAGAAAACAAATCATTACCAAAATAGTATAGTGTCACGATAAGAAGAAAATCGTTTAATTATCCAACCACAATGTTTGCCGTACTCCTTAAGCACGTCTGGAAATCGTTCCTGAACGCCTGGATAGGCTGCCCTTATTTACAAGTTTGCTATTTTGAATTCAATTTTGTATCGAAAAGCATTGTGCTAAAATGTGCCATTTACAATTCGCAATGAGATCCTCGTCATGCGAAAGTGGGTCTTATTCCATATGCGCCCATCATATATATACAATGCATAGCCCACTCAGCCTGCTCATCTCGCAGTCTGGTCAGGAGATACATAATGAGACCATAACATATTGAGTGATTTTATAGCGAACAGCATAGCCTCTGGCCAGACTGCGCAAATGAACATGTTGAGTTTAAGAAACGCTGGTTGAAACGCATAAGACCCATTTTCGCATGACGCGGCTATGAAAGTGTGATTTAAATGAAGAAAACTGCGTTTAATTCAAACATTAACATACGATATATTTCGATAGTGAAGAAATATACTCATAATAATGCATGTGAAGACACATATGATGTGCACTCCCGTAGTATATTTTTATCTTCTTACACTAATGTGTGGTTTGACACTGACAACACACATTTCATGCGGTAAATATGCAACTTATAAGTAAAAAAAAACAAAATAATTAAACTTTTGTTTTCATTTTATTTATTTATTTTATTTAGAAAAGTAAGTTGCAAACTTTATTTCAAAGTCAGCGTTTACGCCGACTACAGTTTAAAAAGATATTTCTTGTTCTTTTTAGTCGTTTTCGGTTTTAGCGATTATAAAGCATTTTTGAGGATTACTATAGTATACCTGTAGTAATTGGTGAACTCACGTCAAACGTTTTATAAATTGAGAACTGCGAATATAAACAAGTTTAACCTTCTACTATTGCGTTGTTAGCACCGGTAAATACAAAACATCGCCGCTATCTGTTGAGAACAAATTAACGTTTCCCATTAATCCCCGCTGTAGAAGCATGAAAGAGGTTACGAAACAGATCATTCGTGTTATATTTAATGGTTTGTTATATTCGGTTTTAGCGATTATGAAGCATTTGTGTTGTTGTCTATGGTACCCCTGATGTTATTGTTGAACTCATGTTCAACGTTTTATAAATTGAGAATATAAACAAGCGTAACGTTATACACTTGCGTTGTTTTCCCGAATATATTAATAGCCTCAGATTAGCAAGCGTAACCTGATACTATTGCGTTGTTATCACCCGTGCAATTCTACTCTACTTTGTTTATCAGCAGCCGCATCTATAAATAGCCTCAGCTTATGAATGGACTGAGCAAAAATACTACGTCATGAAGACGCAGCAGAAAGTGGACTATTTTAATCATTCATAAAAAGCGAATAGTGCGCATGCGTCAGCGCGGTAGTTTGGAAAATGTTCAGTGGAGATAAAATTATATATTATATAAGTAATAATCGTTATAAAGCAATAACGGGAATGTGAAGTATCTCGGGAGCAGCGACATCCACAGCTACGAATGCTACTCAGTCGCAAAAGTTAAATGGTTCATTTTTTTGCAGGTAAGTCAATGTTTCAATACAATGTCACCGCAGCCATGTAACTCTAACAGTAATTTCAACAATAGTCAGTTCATGGCGTCACCGGGGTATGGACAATTAAATATGCAGACAACCCCTTACCCAATGTACTCACAACAAAAT
Source organism: Dreissena polymorpha (assembly GCF_020536995.1). NCBI lineage: Eukaryota > Metazoa > Mollusca > Bivalvia > Myida > Dreissenidae > Dreissena > Dreissena polymorpha. Next base: position 94,244,100 of record NC_068356.1, read on the forward strand.
ACAGAGTTAACAGAACTGTTAAATATGCTTTTGAACAGGATGGACAATACAGATAGAAAACTTGGAAAGTTAGAAACAATCCAATCAACAATGGATACTCTTACGTCGAAATGCGAGTGCATGGACAAACAAGTTTTCAAAATTGAGAGTAAAATCCTAGAAATTGAACAAAGCCGACAATTTGACAGCAATATGCTTGATAATTTAAATAAAAAACAGAAGGAAATTGAATTGTTAGCTGGTCGTTTGAGAGAACATGAACACCTAATGCAGCACGAAGTCACTGATCTCAAGTACCGAAGCATACGGGACAGTCTACTGTTCTACAAAATCCCCGAAGAAAAAGATGAGCAGTGGGAGAAGAAAATCTTGGACTTTATTGAGTCAAAACTTTAAATCGAAAATGCATCCAGGGACATTAAATTACACCGTGCTCTTAGAATAGGGCGATAAAATAGCACGAAAATAAGACCTATTGTCGCAAAATTTGCATACTATCCGGATAGAGAAAGAGTTAGGAAGGCGTCCAAGGAACTCAAAGGGACCCCGTATGGAATATCAGAACAATACCCCAGGGAGGTAATGGAAACGAGACAAAAGGTTATTCCTGTCATTAAAAAGGCTAGGGAGGAGAATAAAGAGGCTTTCCTAAGAGTGAACAAACTTTTCATCGATGGCCGTGAGTTCAAGTCGAATGCCTAGGAGGAACAAGGGAGTGTTGTAAAATGTGTAACCTGGAACGTTGAAGGGCTCACCGCGGACAAGTTTTCATCGCCGAAATTCGTGAATTTGCTTTCACAATATGAAATTATTTGTTTAACAGAAACATGGACCAATTCAAAATCTAATATTAAAATTTCTGGATTTAGTGATCCAATACATTCATATAGGCATTATCAAAATAGGCGTGCGAGGCGTGCAAGTGGTGGCATAATTGTGTATATTTTAGAGATAATATAAGAAAATGAGTATCGATTGCAAAAAATTCAATAAGTCTACTATGGATTAAACTTGATAAACACTTTTTTAATACTGATTATGACATGTATATTGCTGTAGTATATATAGCACCCGAAAATTCACCTGTTTACTCTCGATTTGATGGGGATATTTTTAAGATTATTGATATTAACCATTTCAGCGAGCTAGGCACGGTGTATTTAACTGGAGATACAAATCCAAAAATTGGGCGAAAATTAGATGATATTGCGTATGATCGTATTTTAATTAATCTTGATTTTATAGACATTGACCATCCTATGCCTAGGGCAACTTGTGATTTTAATTCAAACCGCTTCGGGGACTCATTGTTAGATTTATGTATGGCTACAAATATTCGAGTTGTTAACGGTAGATTACATAATGATAAGAATATTGGAAGAATAACGTGTTTTACACATAATGGGCAAAGTTTAGTTGACTATTTTAATGAATTTTCTAATCATGCCCCCGTTGAATATAATATTAAAACTGGAACAAATTGCAAAAAAAAATACGCGAGGATCCAAAACATTTGTTAAATTGAATTCTTTTCACAGGGACACTTTTATCTCTGAATTATCGAGCGATATTGTAAATCTTGAGTCAAGTCTAATACGCGAGAAATAACGATGAAACAGAGTACCTAGTGTCAATTTTTACTCAGTATCTAACGACTAAAGGAAATCCGTATTTTGCTCGCACTAGTAAATCCGATTCAAATAAATTCGATTCACACGACAAAAATAAACAAAAATGGTATAATGCGGAGTGTGAACGAAAACGCAAAGAATTTAAGGATGCTTTATACAAATATAACAAAATTAACAATGAAACCAATCGCCAGTCAGTATTCGAAAAAAAGAACTCATACAAATATTATTGTCGCAAATGTAAGTCACATTTTAATCGAACGTTAGGGCGCAAGATGGACAGAATGAAATCAAAATCACCTAAAGAAGTTTGGAAAATGTTAAAAAAAAGATCCGCAACCCCGAACGGAGAAACAGTTGATATAACAGAGTTCGTTGAACACTTTAAAAACCTTGCGAAAAATGAAGGTAATTTAAATGATGAGAACAGTGTAAATTTTGTTCGCAATTTTGACAGCAACCATAACTCTGATAGTTCCTACCCGGAACTCGATAAACCAATATCACTGGAAGAAATTGTCATTGCCACGAAACGATTAGGATATAATAAGGCATGTTCTTTGGATAATATAATCTACGAATATTTTAAAGAAAGTGTTCATATAATAGGTAACGCATTGGAATTGTTATTTAATCATATTTTCAAGTCCGGGAAATTCCCACACAGCTGGTCAACGGGTCTGATTATTCCCTATATAAAAAAGGCGATCCGTCTATACCAAATAATTATCGAGGTATAACCCTTGTGAGTTGTTTTGCGAAGTTATTCACTAATATTCTTAACGAACGCTTACAAAACTGGGCTACAGCTAATGACATTTTAACAGACGCACAATTCGGTTTCAAGCCGGGATACAGTACTGTAGACGCAATATTTGTGCTTCAATCGTTGATTGAAAGTCATATAAATAATAAACAAAAACTATTTTGCTGTTTCGTCGATTATTTAAAGGCATATGACTTAACGGATCGTATGCATCTCTGGTTCAAACTAATTAAGTCTGGTATCGATGATAAATTGTTGTCCGTTTTTCGATATTTGTATAATCAGATTAAATTGGATGTTAAACATTTGAATAGTATTTCAGAATTGTTTGAGTCCGAAATCGGTTTATTACAAGGTGAGATATGTTCCCCGATCATGTTTTCATTATTCTTATATGATATTGAGTTGCACTTACAAGCTGATATAAATGCGGGCATAACTATTGATCAATTATCAATCTATCTTCTATTATTCGCCGACGACGCAGTATCAATCTCTGAATCCGCTGAAGGATTACAATCTTCTCTAAACAATTTGCTTGAGTATTGCACGAAGTGGAATATAACGGTCAATATCGACAAGACAAAAATTGTCATCTTTCATAAAGGCAGATTAACAAAAGGATACAATTGGGTGTATAACAACAATTCTCTTGAATTCGTGAACAAATTCAATTATCTAGGAAAAGTTATGTCAAGCAGCGGCGCATTTATACAAGCAACAAAGAATTTGCCAGGCAAAGCGCTAAGGGCGATGAACTCATTTTATATTGTTACAAAATCGTTGAATGTACCTGTTAAAATCATGTTTAATTTGTTTGATGCATATGTTGCCTCCATTCTTAATTATGGTACGAGGTGTGGGGATTTACTAAAGCTGAAAATATTGAGCGAGTCCAACGCAAATTCTGCAAATGGCTATTAAATGTGAAAGCTTCTACAAATTCAAATGCTTTGTATGCCGAAGTAGGAAGATACCCGATGTATATATGTCGATATTTACTAGTTAAGTATTTCTTAAAATTGTTCAACGAAAAATCGTCCAACTGTATTTTAAGCAATATCATTCGTAGACAATGTAAAGATGCATGTGATTACCCTCACAACAAGTCATGGGCATCCAATGTTCGAAAACTTTTACAAGAGACCGGTTTTAATTACGTATGGATATATCCAGAATCTGTTAATATTAACAGCTTTAGTGTAATGTTTCGCAATAGATAACAAGATCTGTTTATTTCAAAATGGCGAACTGATGTTAATGACACTTCATCATTATATTTTTACAAGGAATGAAAACCGATTTTTGAAAGATCAATCTACTTGGACAAAAAAGAAAACTCTTAATTTAGAACGTTAAATTAAGATTATCTTCTCATGTCCTATTTATAGAAACCGGTAGGCACCAAAACATTCCAAGACATGAACGAATTTGTAAATTTTGTACACTTAATGAAATTGAAGATGAATACCATTTCGTTTTGATGTGTCCTTTATATGATAATTTTAGAAATACACTTATACCTGATGTTTACAGAAGAAGACCAAGTATGTTTAAATTTTAACAATTATTGAACGTGACTAGAAAATCTATACTGATTCGTCTTGCTTATTTCTGCATTAAAGCATTGAAACTTAGAGCCGAAATGTATAGAGAATATTTTTTCCTCAGAATTGCAAATTTGTATATGATATCTAACTGCATAACTTATTTTACGGATTTTGAACATCCACGTATCGTTGATTTAAAAGAATAGTAAAGAGCCTTCTCTTACATATAACATTCTCACAAAAACCCTATATTAGTAGAATGCATAAACAAAGTTGTTGTTATTTTGACGCATGTGCATGTATTATTGCTTTATTTATTGTACTTTGACAATGAGCTGTATATGCTTATGTCGTAAATAAACTATCTGTTCTGTTCTGTTCATAAACAATCTTAATCATTCATAAACAATCTCTTCCGCGACATGTATAATACAATCATTGTGTATTGATTCTTTTCTATATAAGCTCCGTTCGAAACTATTACATTTAACATGATATTCATATAATGGTTCCATTTGTGAATGAATATATTTGGAGAATTTAAACCTGTGGTATAAATTTTACAACTCTTTCTCGAGATGATGTGGCAGGTAGTAGGCTCTCCGTAGATAAGCCGAACCGACTTGAAATTTTGAGTAACAACATTAGCTGCTCACTACGCGACCAACTAAATATGACAACAGTGAACTCATTGTACCACGCAGCTAGGCTATCATCAGGTGGTTAGTTATGAAGGCAGTGATATGACCCAGCTATGCTGGCTGCAGTCAAATCTCTGCGCGGAGGCTGGTATTATTTATGTATATTTACTAGCATTTTAAAACGTGCAACCGGATGACCTATAAATGGGGAAAACTCTAGCAGATTTATTACAAGTATACCAGTATAAATCGGTGTGTTCATTTAATTATATAAACTGTGAATTGTAAAGACATTCGTGTACATTGTGTGAAGCACGTTGTGCGCTAGTTGTATAAAAAGGATGTTGGTGGGACATTCGCTGATCCATACTACTTTAATTATGTGTGCGAAGTTTTTCGGCGTAGCTGTTAAACGTCACATTACCTGACCTTTGTAAGTGTCCAATAAAATTCAAATAAAATTTCCCGCGGCTAGACACAAATGAATACACTTCATTTATTCCATAGGCCGATTTGAGCATATTTGAGCATAACCTCCAGTATTTTGGAATCATGGCCGCGACTTTGTAACACTGTTTTGCTGCGTGTTCAGCATGAAAAAAAAATTATAATGAAAAGGCTTGATGGAACAGTTTTACACTCAACTCTTGACATCAATACAGTGTGTGCGTGCACCTTTTATTTTCAGAGGATTACCAGCGCCAGTGTTTGTACTTAAAGGCTATGTTCTCGAAATTTAGTAATTACTTCCATATTCCTGTCTGTGTACTAGTATATTTAAGTTCTTAAAAGTATCGTTTTTCCATATCCTGATATTCGTAATGGCAAAACCATTTTAAATTGTTTTCGAAATTGAACATTAAACATTTAAAAGTATACAGTTTTAAACAAGCCGTCGTTCCAGCAGTGGAAGCGTGGCCTCACCCGCCAGGTATCAGGGTCAGTTCGCGGCCAGTAAAATAATCGTTATATAATATAGACGCTTTCGCGTGAACCAGTTGAACTGGAATTTTCTTTAGACCAGAAATATGTTAAATGAAGATATTCGGCGATATAATTATGGTATGTCAATAATAGATTCTTAATATGTTTTCAACAATACCATGATAAATAGTATTTTTGATTAATTTAACAAGAAGTATTCCACCATAGTGACTAATGTATTAAGCATGAGCGCTATGATTCTCGATACTGTTAATAATCGAATCAAATAGCTATTCCCGACACACCACTATATCAGGTTTGTTCGAAGAACGCGCGTATGAATATTTAAAATATATACGGATATTTCGCGTGTGGCCGGTTGACTCATATGTTTTAATTTCACTTCCATTCTTGTTTTGGTTTTCTGTTGTGTATCTATAGGTTTATGACCAGCAATATGTAATAATGTAAAATAAGCCGCGAAAACTCCACGTAACATCCTGTACTGCGTGTGATGCAGCTAAGAACTGCACAGAAAAAGACATTCGCTATCTTTGATCGCATTCATTGAACTCTTTACCTTTCACCAACTCCAACCACAATCAACGCCATATATCTTTTTTTAAAGATATTTATTGTTTTACTTGAAATGTATTCTTATTGTGTCTGGTTGACTAGGCGTTGCTGTTATTCACAGACAATTGTATTGAGTATTGCCTTCTTATTTGCTGCAGTGGCGGTCTAAACATAACGACCAATCCCCACACGGTAGATCTTTTTTACCAGAGATTGCGTAGCAAAAATATAATTTAAATAAAAGACATGTGGCCCTTAAATAATAAACCTTTCGGAACTACAAAACTTCCAAAAGCCGTCCATGTTAAAAGCTGTTGGAGCTGTAATGGGATTTTGTCCCTTCAGAACTGCCACCAGCATATTTAAAAGAAGGACCGATAGCCAAACCTTGCTAACATATACTTGACTTGCATAAATGTCGCTCGCCTTAATATAAGGTATAAAGTTACGATACGAGTAAAACATGGTGTTCATCGAGATAAGACTGACTGTTTCAAAATCTACAAAATGTATTTCTGTCCCCATATTTCGGATCCATACGTACCGTATTCATATTACGAAATAAGTTATAAAACGACTTTGGTAATGAATGACTTTTCATATTTTAGCCGAGCTGCATGTGTCAACATGCTGGCATATTTTCCCACGGCATTTGCTATTCAACCATACGCGTATGTTAAAGATGTAAGTCAGTCAGATGAGCGGGTCTACAGGTCCTACAGTATTTCTTACAGAGTATGCTTTGGTTCGTAGGGAAGTCTGTTCAGGTCTTTTTCGGCGGAGCAATCTTACTCGGGTTTGCCCTGTGTCGATCGTTAACAGCAGCCAGTCAAATGCCGAAGAACATTCTCATCGCAAACACCGAATGAATAATTCATATAATTGGATTGCCTCATTTGAGAGAATTCCTTCACACATTTGGCTACTAATCTTCTTCGAAGTTATTAAATATGCAGGGCTTCCTCATAGAATGGCTTATGTTTATTGTTTTTATGCTCCATCAGGGTGGAATAAAGCAGTTGGACTGTCCGTCTGTCAATCATTCCGTCTATCCGTCCGTCTATCCGTCCGTCTATCCGTCCGTCCGTCAGTCTGTACGTCCGTCCGTCAGTCCGTCCAGTATTCTGTTTCTGTAGTTTTTCCTCAACGCGTTTAGGTATTTACCTGCCTGTTGGTATGTGAGTCTACCTCCATGACTTACATATCACGTTTGAGTTGCGTTTCGGCCAATAGATTTTTGGCGAAGTTACGGGCCTTAGACTTAGACGTGTTCTCTAGAATACTAGTAACTGTTTTCCGGACTGTTTTCCTAAACGGTTTCAGATATTGACCCGATTTTTGACGTGTGTTTTCACCTACATGACATACAGATCAAGTTCTAGTTTCGTTCCGGTCCATAGATTTTTAACGAATTTACGGGCCTTGGACTTCGAAATGTTCTTGACAGTTTTCGGGACTTTTTTCCTATACGCTTGCAGTTATTGACCTGCTTGTATATGTGTGAGTCTAGGAACATGTTTTACTGATCAAATTTGAGTTAAATTTTAGTCTATAGATTTTTGACGAAGTAACGGGCTTTGGACTTAAAAATTGTCGTAAATATATCAGTTTTCGAAACATTTTCAGATGCTGACTTATTTTTGGTGTGTGAGTCTACCAAAATGACTTGCAGATTAAATAACTAAAGTACCGACCTTGCTTGGACTTGATAATTCTGTTTAGAGTAGCTTCTGTGTGGCTTCAGAGTGCAGTAAGGGACAGTGTGTTTCACAAACAAAGCTCTTTTGCTGTGTTTATTGGAATGCTCTGTTTTCATTGTGTCCTCCTTTTTCACGAATTTTATTTACCTAATTCCAGTCATAGTTTAATGATGGAGTGGCCGGGTTTAGAAGACCGATAGGCAAAAACGGTGCTTCTGAAAGATAGCTGTAGTCGTGTTAATGTTAAAAATCCGGAGCAAATTTCACCATACACGGCCAATCGGTGTTTAAACTATTATACTGTGCCACCCCCGAAAACCTGATATGCTTCGAAAAGTTGGTTGTGCTTGGAAAAGTTGCCGATAGATTTCGCTGAATTTCGATAGAGTAAGTAAATCAAGTTATATAATTTTTTAAAGGCATTTTTTTTAAAATATAATATATATTTGGAGGTATTACCATATATGTTATAAAAATCCTGGTTACTATTATTCAGGATTTATTGAAATATGGCTATTTAAAATCGACGATGCAGGGATTTATCCCATATTTATTATTAAGCACTATATTTACAACTTTCTGTAAAGGTATGCCAGTAAAAAAGTATTTGCACCGACAATTATATCAACTTATGTCCCCGAATTACATATCCGCCAGGGTTTCTTAAAAAATCGTATTGGTTAAAAAATTTGACTTTACATTCAACATGTAAATGTAAAAATGATATGACCTGGTGCAGTTCAAAAGATGTCAAGATATGACAGGTGTGCAGTTCGTGTATAAACTTAAAAGCTTACTATTACAGCTGATTTAAGCTCACTCTGATGCAATTTAGATCGATTTAATTGAACTTTGAGGTTTCATAATAATATCCGTTCTGACGTTCAGTTAATTTCCAGCTGATTTGTATCTTTTTTATTGTTTGAAAATCATTGTTATTGTAAAGCAATTGATTCAAACAGGTAAAAATATACGTCAGTTAGGCAATCTTAACATTTAAAATAATATTGTCTGCCTAAAGTTCCAATTATGGGCAGACTTTCATAAATCTGAAATAAATTTGGATCTATGATATGTCATGGCTTAAAGTTGACAGATTTGAAAACATCCCCGACAATTCACGTGTGTCAATATCTGTTTATTTTCGTTCTTTTTGGTAATGATATATGCAAACTGTAAACTTTTATTTTTTAAACACAATTCACGCCTCCTGCTTATGCGTAATATATTCAGTCAGATTTCAGCAAATTATAACATTTAAAACTAGGACGTACTTTCCATTTGAACGTAAAACGCATATTTAGATATCCTAAAGATTGCATTTAAAGGGGCCTTTTCACAGATTTTGGCATATTTTGAAGTTTGTCATTAAATGCTTTATATTGATAAATGTAAACATTGGATCTTAAAAGCTCCAGTAAAAAATCAAGAATAAAATTTAAAAAAGGAATAAAAAGTAGCCGGTACCAGGGCTCGAACCAGTGACCGCCGGCGTCCTGGAGTTAGTCTGAAGCAAAAACGCATTAGCCCTCTCGGCTATTCCGCCGAGTATACACAGGGCAAGTATTTTATACCTTATATAAGCAATCTTTGTAGTTTCGTAAATTTAAACGACAACAACAGAACTCTCCAAATTAATCAATCGTTTCGCGTTGCAACGCTTTATAATTTTTTGGTTTTCAAATCGTCAAAAGATACATATAATGGTCACATTGGACTATGGTAATTGTTCAGTAATACTGTTTCCTCACAAATATCATAACTGAAACGAAAATTTGCGAATCTGAAACAATTTTTTTTTATTTTGTCAATTTACCAAACCGTGAAAAGATCCCTTTAAATTATATAGCTCTGGTCTTGTATCACTTTTCTCATTAAATGACGTCATTGTATGTGTTTTACTTTACAAGTCATTTAAAGTTTCACGTCATGGATAAAGAGTATTTATCGTATTGAATATTAAGTACGACATACAGTTTGTTTACAAGTCGAGAAACCCACATAAGGTAGATTATTAATTAACGGCTCTCGCATACATGTCGTGAATCTCTCTCACTCTGCTTCTCTCCTCTCTGTCTGTCTCTGTAAGTGTCTGTCTGTCTGTCCGTAAATACCAGAGCTACAGTAGGGGGTTGTTTATGTCCGGTTTTCTGTACAACTTGACACAATGAGGTTCATTCCGTAAAAAATCGCTCTTACGAGGTTGAAATATACGTGTGGGTTTCTACGTTAGAGTATCATTTACTCGACATTTATTTCAAACGATAACCAAATAGTAAGTATGAAAAAATTCAGTGCAAGGAACAAGCATGCACAGCGCATTAATCAGCTGTAATAGTGAGTTTTTAATTTTATAAACGAACTGCGCTCCTGTCATATCTTGACATCTTTTGAACTGCACCTGTTTATATATTTTTTTCATCAACATGTTGAATGTAAAGTCGAATGTTTCCACCAATACGAATTTTTTTAAGAAACCCTTGCGGATATGTTACTCGGGAACATTGGTTGATATAATTGTCGGTGCAAAAACTTTTTCACTGGCATACCTTTAAAGAAATTTGTAAATAAAGTGCTAAATATGGGACAAATCCCTGCATCGTCGACTTTAAATAGCCATATTTCAATAAATCCTAATAATAGTAACCAGGATTTTAGTAACATACATGACAATACCTCCTTTGCGTTTACCAAAATATATTTTAATTCAAAAATGCCTTTAAACAATTATAGAACTTAATTTACTTACTCTACCGAAATTCAGCGAAATATATCGGCAACTGTTCCAAGCACATCCATCTTTTCACGGCATCTCGGGTTTCCAGGGGTGTGTACGCGCTTTTAGGTGTTGATGATGGATCGTTTAGTTTCTGTACCGATTTAGTAAATCTAAACATATTAAAAAGAAGTATATTTTTACAGGTAATCGGCGGATATCCTGACTATAAAACAAAGGTAGAAAATTTACTTTTGTAAGTTATTAATTTTAAACAAAGATTTAAGTATTTTTGTGCTGTTTTTTTTTTCACTGAAAAGTCGCACATCCACCGCATGAAGTGTTTGATATGAAGTGCACGTATATTTAACCCGTATGTGATCACATCATATTTGTCCTAACGTTGCTTATGAAGACTTTATTGCCTCGTCATCGAAACCTTTGATATCTGCTCAAGACGAAGTTTTCGTTATATACATTCAATAACAATGTTACATTTGCATCATGCTAATAATGGTCTGATAGCATAAGCGGGCAGCGTAGCTCAATCCAAGCCTGCGCACTTGGAAGTCTGATCTAGGGCTAATCTTATCGCTATAAAAAGCACGCAATTATTCGTGGCATCTCCAGTTTTATTTAAGAAGGGCCTTGCTCATTGCAGTTGATTACAACATGCACCATAATAAAACAGCAACAAAAGTGAAAACAACTTTTTAAGGGAACGGTTTATTATTTGACGAAAACATTACACACGCAATTTCATTTCGCGAATCAGGTCATTGTAGCACATTTCAGGCGCGTTCATGGCCCACATGAAGTCCAGGTGCTCCCATCCGTTGATGATAGTGTGCTTGACCAGACTGGGCAGGTGTGACACAAGCTTCGTGATGTCAGTGGGCGTGACTAGGGCGTCATTCGTGCCTGTGTAGAGCAGGATGGGCGTGGTTACGTCCTCGAGACGGTACTCCGGAGCCGACGTCTGTTACAGAATGGGACTTAAAGATTGTTGGCTTAATACTACACTCTTTAATCGGTATGTTAAAAAATCTGTATTAAGAGAAGTACGTTGTACTATGCAGGATAATAGTAAACAAATCAATATATAAATCGCTCCTCTCGTGACGGTTTTGCTTTTATTGATATTATTTGCTTTTAATACATCTCGACAAATCGTTCCGAACAACAAAACAAAATCATTAAGGTAAGATATTTACGATGCAATCTCGCGACGTGTTGCTAATTCAAGAATGATTTGAACTTCTAATAAGTATACGTTAACGGCGTGAACTAACTGCATAAAATTAATAAGTATTGCAAAGATTAGGATATGGGATTTTTCGTAACAAACTACATGTGTTAACTTCTTACCAATGCTGACGCCTAGATATGTGTGGTACGAAAAACATATTATAACGTGTTTTACTTGACGGGCGTTTTACGTATCAAGTTTTTCAAATTTCTTTATTTTCTGCTCAGTCCATACATAACAGAACAATACGAGCAAAAATTACTCAACGATGTGTAAAGACGCACATAATAAAGGGACATAATATTTAAAAGTTATACAACTCGTACGAACAATATTAAAAAATGAGCATAGATTATACCTGATGATACTTGGCCAGGTTCACTAGGAAACCGTAGTCGTACATTTGGAACTTGCCAGAGTTGATTGACTGAAACATACACGTGCATTCAATTATGTAAAAACTAAACAATAACTATACATTCGGTCCGAGACACGTCTCTTTATCATGTGAGTAAAAAGGATCTTCTGTATAATAAAATTAACAATAATCAAAAATTGCTCTTTTTAACGACCAAAGTCATCTCTATTAGGTCGGATTTAAATTTGAACTTTTATTGGACAACATTATGCTATTTAAAAAAAGCAAATCAGATTGTTTGATTGTTGAACCTGCGCATAATGGATGATGTTCTGGGTGGAAGTTCCTGCAGGGTGTTGGCCGATGTAGACTGGCAGTCGGCTCTGTAACAGAAAGAACGCGACGCTGAATGTCCGGTCAAGCATTCTACCAATTTTACCATAATGTCTACCACGTTTACCAATGCGTTCTACCACGTTTACCAATACGTTTTACCACGTTTAACAATGCGTTCTGCGATATTTACCAATGTATTCCAACACATTTAGCAATGCGTTCTACCAAGTTTACAAATACGTTCTACCACGGTTATCAATACGCTCTACCGCGTTAAACAATTCGTTCAACCACGTTTACCAATGGGATCTACAACGTTTACCAATGCGCTCTACCACTTTAACCAATGCTTTCTTCCACGTTTACCATTTCGTTCTACTACGTTTGCCAGTGCGTTCTCTCACGTTTACGAGTGGGTTCTCCCATGTTTACCCATGCGTTCTGTCACGTCTACCAATACGAACTACAAAGTTTACCAATGCGTTCTACCACGTTTAACAATGCGTTCTACCACGTTTAACAATACGTTCCTCCACGTTTACCATGCGTTCTATCACGTTTACTAATTCGTTTTACCACGTTTACGATTTCGTTCTACCACATTTGTCAATGCGTTATACCACGTTTACCAATGCGTTCTGCCACGTTAACCAATGCGTTCTGCCACCTTTGACAAAACGGTTTGCCACGGTTACCAATTCGTTCTCCCACGTTTACCAATGAGTTCTGCCACGTTAACCAATGCGTTCTGCCACCTTTGTCAAAACGGTTTGCCACGGTTACCAATTCGCTCTACCACGTTTACCAATTCGTTATACCACGTTTACCAATGCGTTCTACCACTTTTACCGATGCGTTCTAACACGTTTTTCAATGCTTTCAACCAAGTTTACAAATACGTTTTACCACGCTTAACAATTAGTTATACCACATTTACCTATGCATTCTTCTACGTTTACCAATGCGTTTTACCACGTTTACCAATGCGTTCTACCACGTTTACCAATGCGTTCTACCACGTTTACCAATACGTGCTACTACGTTTACCAGTGCGTTCTCCCACGTTTACCAATGCGTTCTACCACGTTTACCAATTCGTTATACCACGCTTACCAATGCGTTCCACCACGTTTACCAGATTCGCGTCACACACGGTGATCATGCGCATCTCGATCACGTTAAAACGACACAAATAAATTGTGTTAAGTGTCTTATTACTTCTTAATGTGATTTACCTTTGGAGTACTGTAAGTTTTCGTTGACACTCAATAAACTGGATCTCTATTTGTCGTTGTCGGCTCAGGTAGTACTTAAAAGTATCCAAGGTATTAAGTACACTTAATTTTTCCCTGTGTACGTTAAATATGCTCAAAGACACCAGGCCATACCCCTAGTACGTTTAGTATATTTTCTGTACTCCGGGTGCTTTGTAGAATATTTAAGAGCGACCGGGATACATTTAAGTAGTGCCTGAGTCGATAATGACCAATTGTGCAAAACTGAAACTCCCTAAAAACATTTGGTTCGCTTCGGACGCTGTTTCCTGAAATCGTGCAAATCATTTTCGCGATATATCTGGCCGTCATGATCATCTGTGCAATGCATACCGGTAATCTTTATTTAACCCATTTATGCCTAGCGTCTAGAAAAAAGGCCTTGGCAAACAGCGTAGACCCAGATGAGACGCCGCATGATGAGGCGTCTCATCGGGGTCTGCGCTGTTTGCTTAAAGGAATTTCTGTAAGAAATATTCTAAATAAAGAAATAAATATAATAGACATCCCTAATTTAGGAAATTAATTGGTCCAATTTAGAAGGATGGGAGATACCACTAAGCATACATGGGTTAAAAAAACACTGCTGCGTCTGTCAGGTAGCCTACCTACCTCGTTCATCTGTTTCGCGTCATATCCGGCCAGAACGAACAAGATGTTTTCGCAGATATGGTTGAGCCTGCCGGGCAGGTTGCAGAACGTGCGTCCCAGCATGCGCGTGGTCGCCATATTGGGCAGGAACTCTCCCGTACCAAGCATGTTGAGGAGTATCTATAGGAAAACGGGTCGTGATATTTTGCATAAAGTGTCGTTCTGGTTAGCCGATGAAGTCCGTACAGGCTAACAAGGGACGACACTTTCCGCCTTATATAGATGTTCGCTCAGAGGAGATTTCCTTTAAACGAAACATTTGATAAAAGCGGAAATTGTCGTCCTTGATTAGTCTATGCAGACTGCACAGACACTTTTCGACACTTTACTCGAATGCATTACCGTAAGCCTCATTGTCACAGAGATAGGCTGAAATACAACGAATTCGAAATAAATAGGATTCGAATGCAATCATATGACCAGTAAGAATGAATAAAATGTGTGCTTTCTTGACATGAAGGTAAGTGAAATAAAATACCCCGGTAGAACCTTATTCAAATAAAATTGTAAAAATAATAACAAATTTATAAATGAACAGGCGCACGCAAAGACTATGTACAATTTCTACGTATTTCATATAATAAGAATATGCAACATTAACCATAATGACTTCACATATAATGCAAATAT
>NC_068356.1:95191601-95219101 GCF_020536995.1 Dreissena polymorpha
CGTAGTCGTCGTCGTCGTCGTCGTCGTCGTCGTCGTCGTCGTCGTCGCCGTCGTCGTCGTCGTCGTCGGCGTAGCCGTGGTCGCCGTCGTCGTAGTGGTGGTGGTGGTGGTCGTCGTCGTAGTCGTCGTCGTCGTTGTTGTTGTTGTTGTAGTCGCCGTCGTTGTCGTCGTCGTAGGCGTGGTAGTCCTTGTTGTTGTTGTTCTCGAAGTAGTAGTAGTATTAGTAGTAGTAGTGGTAATCTTTATTGTTGTTGTTGTAGAAGAAGTAGTAGTAGTCGTCGTAGTAGTAGTAGAAGTTGGAGTAGTAAGTAGGCAGTCGTAGTAGTAGTAGTAGTCGTAGTGTCGTCGTCGTGGTAGTGTTGTGGTAGTAGTTGTTGTTTAGTAGTTGTTGTGTAGTAGTCGTCGTAGTAGTGTAGTAGTAGTCGTCGTCGTAGTCGTCGTAGTGTCGTAGTGTTGTTGTTGTTGTTAGTAGTGTAGTGTCGTCGTAGTAGTCGTCGTAGTAGTCGTCGTAGTAGTCGTCGTCGTGTCGTCCGTAGTCGTATAGTAGTCGTAGTAGAAGTAGTAGCCGTAGTAGTAGTAGTAGTAGTAGTGGCGTGGTAGTCCTTGTTGTTGTTGTTGTAAAAGTAGTAGTAGTAGTAGTAGTAGTAGCGGTAATATTTGTTGTTGTTGTTGTAAAAGAAGTAGTAGTAGTAGTAAAAGTAGAAGTAGAAGTTGGAGTAGTAGTCAGAGAAGCAGTAGTAGTGGAAGTAGTAGAAGTAGTTGTTGTAGTAGTAGTAGTGGTAGTAATTGTTGTTGTTGTAGAAGTAGTAGTTGTAGTAGTAGTAGTAGTAGTAGTAGTAGTAGTCGTCGTAGTAGTAGTAGTAGTCGTAGTAGTAGTAGTAGTAGTAGTAGTAGTAGTCGTAGTCGTAGTCGTAGTAGTAGTCGTAGTAGTAGTAGTAGTAGTAGTAGAAGTGGTCGTAGTAGTAGTAGTAGTAGTCGTAGTCGTAGTAGTCGTAGTAGTAGTAGTCGTCGTCGTAGTCGTCGTCGTAGTCGTCGTCGTAGTCGTAGTCGTCGTAGTCGTAGTAGTCGTAGTCGTAGTAGTAGTCGTAGTAGTCGTCCCGTAGTCGTCGTAGTCGTCGTCGTCGTCGTAGTAGTCGTAGGAGTCGTCGTCGTCGTCGTCGTCGTCGTCGTAGTTAGTAGTCGTAGTAGTAGTAGTCGTAGTAGTAGTCGTAGTTGTTGTAGTCGTAGTAGTCGTAGTAGTAGCAGTCGTAGTAGTAGTAGTAGTAGTTTGTAGTCGTAGTCGTCGTAGTAGTCGTCGTAGTAGTCGTCGTCGTCGTAGTAGTCGTCGTAGTAGTAGTCGTAGTTGTTGGTGTGTAGAAGTCGAAGTAGTCGTAGTAGTAGCTGTAGTAGTAGTAGTAGTAGTCGTAGTAGTAGTAGTAGTAGTAGTAGTAGTCGTAGTCGTCGTAGTCGTAGTCGTAGTAGTTGTTGTCGTAAGTAGTAGTTGTAGTAGTAGTAGTAGTGTAGTAGTAGTAGTAGTAGAAGTAGTAGTCGAGTAGTAGTCGTATTAGTAGTAGTAGAAGTAGTCGAAGTAGTAGTAAGTAGTAGTAGATAGTAGTAGTAGTAGTAGTAGTAGTAGTAGTAGTAGTAGTAGTATTGTAGTCGTAATAGTAGTAGTTAGTTAGTAGTAGTAGTAGTAGTAGTGTAGTAGTTAGTAGTAGTAGTAGTAGTTAGTAGTAGTAGTAGTAGTAGGAGTAGTAGTAGTAGTAGTAGTAGTAGTAGTAGTAGTAGTATTTGTAGTCGTAATAGTAGTAGTAGTAGTAGTAGTAGTAGTAGTAGTAGTAGTCGTAGTAGTAGTAGTAGTAGTAGTAGTAGTAGTAGTAGTAGTTGTATTTGTAGTCGTAATAGTATTGCTTGCTGTAGATCTGAGTATAAACAATAGGCGTTTTTATGTTTTTAATAATGTGAACAGCACTCTTTTGTATATACCTTTTTTGATATGGTTGTCATTTAGGAAGAATATGTATTATGTTTAACTACACATCCACGCATTAGTGCTTTGCAATATGCCTCTCTCAATCTAGGCTTTTGTAGGAGTTAACACAATTAAAAACTCCAGTCAAAATTCCTGCCATGTTTAATAAATGTAGTTTTTATACTTGTTTTACTTATAGTTTTGGTGGGAATTTACCTTGGAAATCCCTGTGATAACTACATCTATACAATGATATCTTCGAACGTGTTTGAAGGAGTTTAAGTATCTGGTAAGTATGTGTCAATTCTTAAATATTCAATTGTGTCATCATTATGATGGTATAACTTTTATCTTCGTTTTAGTTCAAATATGCATACCAAACTAATATTCTATAAAGGTTTAACACTCATTTTTTGCGGCTTATATTTTTTGCAATTTGCTAACGTTAATTAAGATATCTTATTTATGGTTAAATTGTGATCAATATTGTTTAATACATTTCACACCTTTTTTAATCCGTTTCAGATTTATATCCTACATTCAGTTTTTGCAAGTATAGGTTTATCATTCCAACTAGTGGGTTAAACTAGTTTTCGAATCGAATTTGTCTGACCTGTCGTAAGCGTAAACATAGGCATGTGAGCAATAATAAATGAGTCATAAAGCCTAACATTATTCAAGAGATACATGTTTAAGTTGTACCGGCATTATAAACTCGCACTAAGCGTCTTACATCGGTCTTGTTTTATCTATAAATACAATATTGTGGTTAATAAACTTGGAGTATGATAATTATAATATGGTCGCTTGTAATTTGAGTAAGTGTACACGGTATAAGCTCTCTTATCGGTAGAATCGTTGGTTTATTCACATTGGTCTTTTAAGCAAATTATATGTTATAATTTGAAAAATTTATGTACGACACCTTTCAAAGATTGATATTTTCTTAACACGTTTTGATCTTTAATTTAATTTATGTGAACTGACGTACTATCAAGTTAAATTTTACTGCTGTATGAGTATGTGCAATTAGGCTGTTTGCTCGTCAGCCTTACCGGCATCGCATCAGTTATTGATTTGACACATAAAAACAAATTTAACACCGTCCTATTCAAACAATTAGTTGATATCATCAGTCCCTCGATTATATTTACTGGCTAAAACTAAAATCCAGCAGTGTATACCATCGCTATTTTCTTTCTATTTCTTTTAACAATACCATTCAAGAAACGTAAGGTAAATGCTCTTCAGGTGTGTGTATTGTTTAAAAAAAATGCATAACTACATAGCTCTCATTGTGGCTCATTTACTCATATTATCAGTTGTGCATCCTCCAAAATGTAAAGAATGTTATTTTATTCACCGTAGATGGTTTATTAAAGTATTATCAGTTGTGATGTTCCCTTCTAAAATGAACATACTATTGAACGAAGATATAGCGATTAGGTCGCTATTTCGTATCCATGACACACATACTAACCATGCATTAACGTTCACTGTCATTGCGGTTTTGCTTCGAAAGTAGTGTTCGCTCAATAAAGAGTACATTCTAGTTAACGATGTGAATTGGGATTATATGAATGGTTTAAATTTTTAACCACCCATAATTACACTTTCCAGTGTATCCGTGCAAACCAATGCAAAATCAATGTATCCATAAGAAAAATATGTGCCGTGGTAGTAGTACGGTGGTAGCTTGTGTTGTAATGGCAACTATCCCCGCGATAATGCTCTATGCACAGCCAATAAATGAATACGCATATTCATAAAACAATACAGACAGCTGACGTGCATTAATTGTAACCAAACCGACTGTTCCACTGCGGAGTGAAACAGCTATGTGGAAAGGTCGCATTTGGTTTATCCAGTCACAACACAAATATTTAAACGATGTTTCTACTTCACAGATTAACAGAAACAATTCAATGACGGGAGTACCCTTATTGGAAATAACTGTTGTCGTGTTATTATTGTTAGGTAAGAACATGTATACATATGTTGTTTAAATTTTACATTCACCTTTTATTCACATTATTACATGTCAACTAAAGTAGCATTTATCAAAAATGTGTAAACCCGTTTTATTCAAAATGGATGGAGGTTAACAATTGTAATTTATATTTAACTAATTATATATTTTACTTTATGGGAATATATAGTGTGTTTGTATATTTAATATTTTATCAATATTGTTTATGCAGGCTTAAAAAAGTCATGATTGCAACAACTGTTATTTTAAGACGAATTTCCGTGAACGACATTCCATTCTTTTTATTAGCAGACCGCTCCTCGTTCAATACATTTGCATAGCTGTTATCTCTTAATTTATAAATGGCAAATACAAATTGTTCACGAGACTAACGTTAACATATTAACTCTGATCGAAACCGGGTTATTGATTTTTCGGTCGTTCTTAATGTTTAATTTACCTATGGTCTTATGTTGCCAGATATAAGAAGTTACTTTATTTTGATATGTTTTATTGCATGATTATGGATATTATATTTGTTACATCATGCATTTAAGAATACGAACTCTTTTTTAGTGAATACTAGAAGTTGCTATGGCCAGTAACTCTGATGCTATGGAAATCGTACACCAAACCTTACACCAATAAACGAAACAATGACGTTGAAGGAGAACAATCATATTTTTTATGTAACAATTTCATACAATAAAAATCCCTGTTGTGGGCATTAACAAGATATATTTCGAGATTACAAAAAAACTACATTTGATAAACCTCTGAGTCGATTAGCTAATGTTTGCTTTTTAACTAACATCTTGACACAATTATTACGCTTGCTGTCGTTTATGTTTTATTTACACAAGAAGTCTTCACATCTTCTGGTCTATTGCAAAATACCTTAATTTTAAAACTCTATAGTTTGGTCGAGAGCTATTTATCGGTCAAGGGGTGATACTCAGGGGTCGCATCTTTGATCTTCCACTCATTCATAATAACTCTTCTTTTTTTCGCTTGTCATCGATACATTAGACCAAAGCGTAGTGTACAACTGTCCTTGAAGCCGAAAACTCAAAATGAACCAGAATTGCCTCGCTTCTAGAACGGGACGTCTCGTTATTTTGCACGACATTCGTATCTCATCTATAGTCTATTGGTATTATGGCAATATGGTAGAATCCCGGTGAACTCGCTTAAATACTACTGCAGGTATACATGAAAAGTTTCACAAGTGAAATGGGAATGTTTCTTTTTATATCCACCCAATGATTAAGTAATTCGTTAAAACGAATAAATAAAAAAGTATTGGGAAAGAAATAACTTAATCGTGGGATTGACTAATAAACTCGTGACAACGACGTCGCTTACTCGTTGTTTCGACTTACTCGTGGGAACGAGGTAACCATATCGAGGCAACGAAAACATCAACCAAGTAGAATCGCAAATCTTGAATATCATTTAAATGCGCCAATTTGTCAAAAATATACGTCCGCAAACATGTTAGCGTCTCTTGTATCAGCCATTTTGAACCAGTCGTTAAGCAATATGTATGTTGGTTCTCTTTTCGTTTCAACGAGTTAGTAAGTCGTTTCCACTAGTTTCCGGTAATGAATACGTCCCCACGTTTTAGGACAGTATCAATATATCATTCATTACATTAATAGTTTTCATTGATATGCATTAAGTCTTATTCAAATGAAACCATTATTGAAACAGACTTAATGAACTATAACATTTGTAGGAAATTGACATTACTTATATGAAAGCAAAAGCGAAAGCATTGTAACATAAACACTTGTTTTTCATACAAATTTTCAACTTTTGTTTGCACTTTTGATATACTTTATTGAAAATAAATTTTAATCTTTTTCTCTGTTGAACGCACATAAGACATCACAATTAACAACTTTACATTTTAGGGCATTTATTTACATTAGATAACATTTACATCGTTAACAGATAGGCATCGATCTCTCATTACTGCGTACGTTATTTTGATTTCAGGGCCTATCCATACTGCTAAAGGCATAAGTATTGCCGTGCATGATTCTAACAATTCAACAACTTTCGGATCGTTAGTTCGTATTGGATGTAAAACTGAAGGTGACGGTGTAGTTTTCTACTTTGAAAGTAAGACGTCTACTACACACATTGCGGATTGCCAGTTCACAAACGATGCGTATGCCCAACTGATAAACGAAACATATACCAATTCATACGATGTAGAGCTTGATAATTCGACATGCATACTAACGATAAAAAGACTCTACAAAGAACTGTCTGGAACGTACATCTGCACAGAGATGTACGCCGAAACAAACAACGATAGCCGAACTGTTTCTTGCAATGGTAAATTAAATAGTGCCGGTACAAACTGTTTATTTTAATTTTATTATTATTAAAATAATTAAAATTATTTAAATTATTATTGTATAATCAATAATAAAAAAATAATAATAGAAAATAATAATAATAACAATGATAATAATAGTAATATTAATATTAAGATTAATAAGAATACTATATTATAATTCTTCTTATTATTTTTATTATTATTATTATAAACTGTACTATTAAATAATTGATATAATCATAATACTAATGATATATTTTATAAGTATTATTATAATTACTAATATTATTTATTTATTATAATGATTATTATAATTATTATTATTATTTTTATTATTACTATTATTATTATTATTATTATTATTATCATTATTATTATCGTTATTTTATTATTATTTTTTATAATAATAATTATTATTATTATTATTATTTATTTATCAAACAAAGCAAAGTATTACATCTGATTGTGTTTCGTAATTGCGATTCGTGTATGCTAGTTGTGTATATTGTCCATTAAACATATTTGGATTAATTTATTGAAACTTTTAAAATAAATAATTGAATGTTATGCAGGCAACAACAATATAAAAACGAGAGTAATATGCATACATACGTTTTTTTGTAGATGGACAGCGTCAAGAAAGGACTGATAAAGGTGAGTCCTTAATAACTGATCGTACGAAATCTTGTCGTTCAGTAACTGTTGGCGATATTAATGAGCAAATACCCAGCCCAGATACTTCGGAATGTTCTATATTTAAAAACGTCGATGCGACTCATGCCAGACATCAAGATCACAATAACAAACGTACTGAATTGGATGGACATTCATTTAAAGATAGCGAAAATTTTAATGTGTTCAAATGAAATTCATTCAACGTGATATAGAACACATTCACAACACGGATACTATTTATGAAACACCGTATGATGATTCATTTGTGGAAAGCTCATTCGTTCGAAATATCAAGACAGCGATAACACAAAACACAGATGACGAACCGGACAACGATTGGCCGATGGAAAACACATACATTCGCGATACGCCAAATGAGGATAGTACGGATGATGGAGGGAATGCAACAAGCACAAATTTAGAAAATGATCAGCATGACTGGCCGACTGAAAGTGCATACTTACGCAGCAGTTTGTAAGACCAGAAAACAGACACTGCAAATGCTCAAAACAATCATTTGCAAGCATCAACTTAAACTTTTTAAACGAGTTTGTAAACAGCAGACCCGATTAATTATATTATATTACACACTACATTATATTGAAGCGGTTAAACTATGCTTGATTATTGTGAAATATACTTTTGTGGGGTTTTTTGTTTACATTAACCTCTGATTATCAAGTATCCCTATGATGAGGTTGCCACAGGGCCTACGTAGATCTATCGCACGCTTACAATTATGGAGTGTGCTTCGATAAGCTAGTATTCTCAATTTGTTCTGCTACTTAGTTATGTTTTGGGAATCGGAAACACCATTATACGTCGGATAAATGTCGTTATATAATAATATTCTTCATTGTATTACAATCATACTGTAAAATGAAAATAAATAAGACGCAACTGAACTTAAAATATATGCTGCATTCACGTACCAGACTTTCACTTTTCACAAATTTATATATCTTTGTCATATATTAATATATGTACCATGCGATATTGTTGAGTGTATACAATGGAACCAAAGATCTATCAATAAACAGTTTATTTATAGATCTTTGATGCAACCTCTAAAACAAAAGTGCTATATATTTTGTATGACCAAACATTGCGAAATACTGTTGTGTAGTTTTAAACGTTATTTCCGTTTTATCTCTGCTTAAAATGTGTTACCACCAATGCTTTATATTCCTTGTAAACTTGCCTGGAGTTTGATCACGTTACATAAGTAAAACTCCTCTATGTGTGATATTTTATTAGATAAGCTGACGTATTCCCAACGTGTTGTTAATGATATTCCAAGATATAATGCGTATAACTTGAGCGTTTTTTTGTCCGATTAACCCATATTGTGACTTTGTGCACCTGACAACTTGCAATTAGAGGCATTATTAACATTGATATAATCCGAATATTCGATGCATTTTCAAATGCAAAATTTAGAAAACATTATTTTATTTTTTATTGCAATGAGCGTGAGTTTTGTAATCAGCATTTGTTTGCCTCCTTAAATGAAACAAAAAAAAACGAAATGTATAATTGTATTGCCAATATAACCACACAAAAATCGCATCCTGTTATACAAATTTACCCACAATTTTGTGTTCTTAAGTTATATTATAGCAAGTGATCTTTAATTGGATAAGGTGGAATGAACTGAACTAAATGCATTCACAGAGAAAAGAATGCAAATGACATTATGTACTTGAGTTTCTCCGACGAGTAGAAGAAAGAAGCGCACAATGACACTAATATAAAATTATACTTATTCTGCATTAGTTATAAGAACATATCTTTGGGGATCAAATTATAAGCATTTTATTGTTAAAAGATATTTTAAAACAGATACAAATTAATTGAATCAAACTTTGTGTAGAAATATCAAAATTTCCTGATTACGCCACGCGAAATAGTCCTCATCAATTCATTGAAAAAGCAGAGAAACAAGCCAAAATATCGCTTCTATTCAATCAGCATTCCACAGTTTACGCACTTAAGTAGAACACAGAATGTTTTGTTTAAACTTAAATTCTCGTTTCACCTTAGCAAAATACCATAACAAATATGGCTGCCATTTTCAACTTACAAAATGTCTACACCTACGTCAATCAAAATACAGTATTTATCCTCGCCAATATGGTTAGATTTAGTTTATAAACTACTTTCCAATAGGATCACTTTTTACTAACTGGCATATAAAGTTTAAACCTCTGGTGCAACGGCTAATGTTCTTCTCACCAAAGTTTGTGTATGCATTTCAATCAGCAAGTTGTTTTTTCGTCAACTTTTGTTTGCTTTCACGATCAGTTGCAAAACTGCACGCGGCATACAGTTGTTCATCGCAATATTTCTTTTTCATTTAAAAAAGTTTATGTAAGCAGGCTATTCTTGGTTCATAAACTTTTTTTTAAGAACTTGCAATGGAATGACTAATTCATCAAAGAAATTACCCTTTAAATCATACGTCAATTTCCGCCGACAAGCAAAAAAAGTACCACATTTATAAGAGTTAACATCCTTTTAAGGAACTGATACTGTGCTCAATCCGCAAATTATTGAACAAAAACAATTAAAAGCATGGCGTTATTCGAGTACATACTACAGCATTACAGAAATCTACAGTTCAAGCTCAAGGGTATTCATTTGAGCCATATGCACTTTTTTAACACTTTATAATTTACACATACGAAATACATTAAAGCAAACGTGTTTAAAATGCCCAGTCACTCGCGTCCTTTAACAGAATGCATGATGCTTTCCACTTACGTAATATCAGCAGACAAGCATTTGCAGCTAGGCGATGTGTTTTGCTATCGGTTGAAAAATCAATTTACACGCTGATTTGGATAAAAAAACTTACGGCTTTTTTACGGTACGATGATTTTAAATGTATTTATTGAATATGTGTATATTATGAACTTTAAGAACAAATGCATGTGGATGTTGATACATTTAACGACTTAAATCGTCTTCAAATATAACTTACATTTAACCGAAAGTTAAAGGAACAACAAGTGACTATTGTCATATTTGAATTTAAAAAAAAACAAGTGCGAATTTCTGTTGAAAAAAATCAATTATCACATAAGTCACTTTGGATGTGTAGTGCATTGTTCTACAAACTGAGCGCATCGTCCCCAGAATGCAAGACGATTTGTAACAGCATTGCTTTTGGCACACCAATAACATATGTGTGAATTATGGTATTCAACCTTTACGTAGTTTAACGTTCTTAACCAATGGCAATATTTTTTTAGAGATGTTAACAGAAGCAATATGACCTACAACACAATGACGCTCATGTGAATAATGGCATTCATACTTTTCGTCTTCAGAAGACGACTTTGCACATGAAAAAAGGCAATTTATACAATGTCTTTTCATATCCTTTCTACATCGTTCTTCTAAATGCATAAAGTAATTGAGGCTAAATATAATATAATATAATTTTATTTAATTTTATTTATAATATATACCCAATAGTTTCCCTATATAATTTAATGTGAAAGCGTCAATTTTAAGCGAATATAAATGCAAAATTTTGCACATAGAGAACCCCATTACTATCCTTTTCTTAAAGGCCATACTAAGCGGGATTGATTTTTGCAATACAAAGGTTTGTCATGTACAAACCAAGAAAGAACTTGACACAAATCAAAATCGACTGTTTTTACAACTTTTTTCCGGCCGTTTTTTTAGCGGAAAGTTACCTTTTCCCGTGCAATTTTTTGCTATAGTCACTAATTTTTTCCTTTGTTCAGGGATTTAGATGCGAACAACAATGAATGCCCTACCACTATCTCCAAAAGATAAATCCAGAACAATAGTTTAAAGTGTAAAACATGCCTTCGAGTAAACTATGATATTTTTAGAGAGTACAGCCCTACATGACAAGATTATTTAGTATACTTTTACCTATAAGACAACGTGTACTGTCATCGTCGCGAAAAATAAGCACGTCTTGATAATTATAAACATATTTTCAATGTGCATGTCAAATTTCAGATCGATCTTTCACGTAGAAACGCTTGAAATGCATTTTATAATAATGCCTTGTTAGTCTTCTGGCTTTCGCGGTCGGTGCTTTGATTTATAAAGGGCGTTCAGGAGTAAAACGATTACCCTAAATAATAACAATCAGTCAAAATACTGGAAAATTGTAACAAGCTATGTCGAGAAAGAATATACAACTATTTAAACGTGTTAATTGGTCCGCCCAGCACAAATTATTGCGATTTGAGATGATCGAGACGAGTGTTTGTACGCTTATTTTTTTAATTATTTTTCTGTGAAAAAGGATTTTTTTCTTATTAACTCTCAATGCTCCTTAAATTTATGAAACAATCGCGAAACTAACCGAAACGCATAATATCCCACACACAAAATGGTGATTTTATGTAAAAACAGTTCCTTTGTGACGGGGCCTGGTTTGCGTTTAGGTCATTATATACTAAGAAGTTTCCCTATATAATTCAATGTAAAAGCGTCATCTTTAAGCGAAAATAAATGCTTCTTTTTGCACTAAGAGACCGCTATAACCATCCTTTTCCTAAAGGTCATTCTAATCGGGATCGATTTATGCAATAAAAAAGATTTTTCATGTACAAACCAAGAAAGAACTTGACACAAATAAAAATCGACTGTATTGCAACTTTTTCCGGACGTTTTCTAGTGGAATGTAACCTTTTTCAGTGCAATCTTTTACGATAGCCACTACCAATGTGTCAACAAACGATCGTTCAGATGTGACAATAACGTAGTGACATCACCATCTATGTATAGAATGTCGTCACTACCTGTATCATATTTTACTCTTTTTTAGAGAGTACAACCTACATGACACGATTATTTAGTATACTGTAACCCATTGTGTCACACCGGTGTCGCGTGAGAATTGCAAGACCGTGAATTTCTTAAAATAAACCGGAAGTCTTGCATTTCTCACGTTACCCCGTGAGAATTACAAACCCGCTGACCGTGAAAACATTAAGGTTCATGGGGGGGATAAAATTCATTAAAACTTCGCTTTGGTTTTTCTTCATTCAATGTGGTACAATATGGTCAAACTATATATCATTTTAAAGCTTAAGACGGATAGAATAACATTAACAGATTTTTGACATTCAATATTTGTGTGCTTTATTCATAGTTTGGTTTAAAACCAATACATTTTTACACTAATTTACAAAATCTCAATCTAAAGTTAGGAAGGATATGCACTACCTTAAGTTGAATAAATACAAAGCTATATACATATACAAGGTCAAGTTAGCAACATTTCACAGAAAATTATTGTCATAAAACAACAAATGAGTTTTTATTCAACTGCCTTTTTTGGATAAATTTCCTAAACAAAGTTCTAAAAATAACTAAAACGTAACTACTTTTTAAAAATCCAGGTATGGTGGATAATAAGAGTCACAATTCTATTTCAAAGGCTTAACAATTTTGTTATTTACCTCTCAACCAAATTGCAAATTTTAAACCATCTCAAATTGAAATAGATTGCAGACGACTTATAAAATTGTAAAGGAATATAAAGAAATTGGCAAACCGATTGATTTTATATTTCGATTCCTTCTACCCATTTTGAAAGCGTGGCCATCGCTGTGCTCCGTAGAAAAACGTGCAAAACAAATCGGTCGAAACCACGTGCAGTGGTGAGAAAACCGGGTATGTGTATACACATACCTGAGATAACACATATCTTATTTTGACAGTTGGGTGGCAACTAGTAAAACAACTATAAACATTAATCAGCAAGAGATCGCACTAAATAACAGAAATGACCACGTAGAGATATCATCACTTACCCTATTTCAAATATTTTCCAGCTGAAAATTGTCCCCCACATGTCTTTTTTAGTTTATTTTATTGTTTTTCTGGAGCCGAAGTGCATCTCACAGAATATCCATCCAACTTCCGTTGTTTTCACTTTCGTTATTAAAAACTCCGTTTAAAAGAATTATTTCTACTTTTAGATTGTTAAAGCGATGTATTATTATATATTATCATTATAATAGTATACCGTGATGAATTGAACGGAGTTACGTATCGATCTTTCTGTCAGTCTGTAAGCGTACAATTTTATGCGCAATAATATAAGTAATGTGATTCGACAACGATTGTAAACATTGGTGAAATGCTTCTTACATAGTTATTCTTTTGAGTGTTTATGAGGTCTGATCGTGCAGTTTGCAAACATCAACGGAAAGAGTACAATCCAATGCATTTGTCATCGTCAACCGTTTGGAATATCAATTAGGCGATGCCCCCATGGTGATGAAATGACATGTGTTCGAGTTTTGGTATTTCTAGATATGTTAACTTTTTTTACTATTTAAGCGTAACTTGCCCTCGTCAATGTCGATATTAATCACTAGTTATATAATTTTCCGCCGAAATACGTGGAATAAACATGATTCAGATTTTTGAAAATAATGTATATTTTATTGTTAAAATCGCTTTGTATTTTGATTGATTTTGTGGATGTTATGATACGTTGATGTACAAAATTGGTAGCAGTTTGAAGGAAAAACATCCTTTAAAGCATATATGTATACATTTTCAATGTGGCACTCTTCTTTTAGTCAAATTTAAGTTCAATACTAGGGGTCCCACATTTTTTAAATTGAAGCCTCTACATGAACCTTAAGACCGATATCCGATACAAATAGCACTTATTTAATTTGAATTTGTAGCAGTTTTGTTAATATTAAAAGTACAAAATGACTTGTTACATCAAGAATGCAAAAAACTACTGTTCGGATTGTTGTTATTTCCGGACATTAATGGTGAAAATTATTGCTGGTAAAAATTAAACGGTCCCGAGGTAAAACGGCCTGAGAGGTTAAAACGGTCACTGTTTAAAATCAATGTGCTTACAACCGGACCGAATTTTTTATGAATATGTTTATACTGAAGTGTTACCACAAGTCTACTTAAAACGTTTAGATATCGCACATTCTGTGAACGCTTATATGTAGAAATTATGGTTAATTCTTAAGGTATTAAGTGTTTAGATTGAATTATAATGATTTGTTATCTTGGTAAATTAATTTTTTTTAAATCCTGCCAAAATTACTTAAGATATGGGAACCAAAAAGTGAATATTGTTTTATTGTGTAATACATTTACAGTTATTTCATCATTCGTCAAGTTATTAACCAAAATAATTGTGCGGGTGTAAATACCGAATGTAAACAATAACATTCATCTGGTCTATCCTGGGAGTCTGTCTCAAATTTATTTTTTAAAATATGTGTACTGTATGTTTTTAAGCAACCCTAGTAGTGAATGTTGACACATTCTTTGAACAAATTCTGTCTGACCATTTGCAAAATAAACAACACGCCTGCATGTGAACATCTTGGAATACCAAGTAAAACGACGCTTTAATAATAAACGACCCAGATTATATCCCCAAATAAATAGCCGAAATTGCTTGGGGCCGAATAAATCTGCTAACGTTATAATAACAATATTATTTTTGTGTTCACGAAATAAGTAAACTAACGAGAAAAAATCATGACAATATTGTTCGAGGTTTTTGAGTAGACTTTCAGCATCTAAATCATTTGCCATTTGCAATAATCATTAAAATAGGGTAAAAATCGTTGATATAATACAAAGATACGGTCTTGCATTCCTCACGAGCATGTTTACATCGTACTGCACATGCGCAAAACCTGTTGTTTTCCTGTAGATCTTAACTTTCTCACGGTCTTGCAATTCTCACGCGACACCGGTCTTACTGACCTGTGTGAATGCGCGCTAAGCATTGTGGGAAACGGACCTTTTTCCATCATGGCGTTGGTAAACATTATAAACACGGAAGTGAAAAATGGTAATTAATTATTATCAAAAACAGGCCCCATCAAACCGGACCAGCTGTAATATATATTTGAATGCAGTTTGTACTTCAAAAGAAGCCATTTTTCATGTCAGTCTATTGTTTGTAAGAATCACTAAACACGTAACTTAGACTAACTAAACACGTTGCAAGACGGTATCTTCGAAATACTTCAAATAGTGAATAAATCATAAATAAATATTTATAATTAAATACCTGCTGAAATTTGAGAACGTAAACGATTTAAAATAAACGCTGTGAACATTACAAAGAATCTTACATGTAGGCCTAATGTGTGAGAGGATTAATCAGGGATAAAAGAAAATGGAGTTCGAAGGATCTAACATTTTGAGGAGGACATCATGGTATCTTGGACATTTGGCACTTTCATATATTTATTTAGTAGATACTGAAAATGCTAAATGTGCTAATTGCAACATCAAAGACGAGCAGGTGAGATTTTTACAGCTTTATTTTTCTTGACATAACAGTGTATGATTTCCATTTAATTTATATGCCAGTGTTTTTTTCACCATTTTGGGAATGGGGCCGGGTCCCTTTAAATTGGGAAATAACGTGTTCTTTTGAGTAAATTTGGGAGATTGATATTGTTGCTTTTATGATTAAAAATACTTTGAAATTGATAATAATAGTGATTTCAATATGATATATTTTAAGGTTCAACTTATAGCTTGACTTTGAGATAATTTACATGTTTAAATAATTATTAAAATATTTGTTTGTGTGGAAACCTTCCATTGGGAATGTTTAGGTCCCATTTGGGAAAAATATATTCTTTTTTCCATAGGGAATGGGTCCTCTTACCGGACCCAAATTTGAACGATAAAAAACACTGTATGCTCAATTTTAGCTCGGCTATTTTCGGGGAAAACCCTAGGTATTGTCATAGACAGCTCGTCGTCAGATGTCCGCGTCGTGCTAAAACCTTAACATCGGCTCTAAAATCAAAGTGCTTCCACCTATAACTTTGAAACTTCATATGTATATGCACCTTGATGATTTCTACACTCCACACCCATTTTAGGGTCACTAGGTCAAAGGTCAAGGTCACTAACCTCTAAAAAAAAATTAATAAATTTCATGTTTTCAAAACTGCACCGCAGCCAAGCATGGCACCCATTATGTGGTGCTCTTGTTTATATATAATTTTAAAATGTATTAATAACAAGAATAGTTGATGAATAATTTATTATTATGAATGTATGAATAAAAAGATAGGGCCAAGAACAGTGTGTTTTAATTTTTAATAAATATGCTTTGATTGCGTATATGCAAAACAATGAAGTCCATAAATTGTTTACTGATTTTTAAAATGTTGAATGTAACACCTTACGTACCAGTCTGTTTATGTACCGACACTTTATGTAACACTATCTGACACTTTATTTACCATATTTATAATATATAGAGATAACTAATTTAATATGAATGTGTGTTATTGATGAAATGTATTTTGTGTGATAGTATGTATAAATTTAGACTTATATATTGGCCATAGATTTTATTTTTTGTCAGATTGTCCAAGTGTCACTGAGTGTCTTAGTGTAATTTATTAGCCCAAGTACATGTAGTACTTAATAAATGATTTATTAGTCTTACCTGAAATTGAAGTAAATTATAAAAATTCATTTGTCTCTTATCTTATCCTGACTAAGGATTATAAAGTCTAAAATGTTTGTATTTCCTATTGTATAATTGAAATGTGATACTTTGAAGAGAAGAGAGAATGACCTTAATGTTCAAACTGTAAACAAATCAAAGTATTTCCTTCTTTAGACTTTAATCATGTTTAGAGAATGACCTTAATTCATTAGGACTGCTATGAATGAATGGACAATAACACCTGAGTATATTTTATGTAGGTGGTATGTAAAGTTTCAAAGTACCCGTAGTACATAAAAGGTCTGGTACATGTACATAAGGTGTTACACGTTAAAAATGGTCATGGTATCAGTGTTTCAATAATGAAGTGTTTCTTATTATGTATTGCTTAGGTTGTTTTGTTTCAAATTTCAAATTTGCATTTATTTTAAAGCATTTTCAGTCATTTTGTGAATTCCATGTTTTTTGTAATAAGGTGAATTATGTTGCACATGGCGTCAAATATTAATTCATGGTCGCTGTGGTGTAGAGAATGTTTTCCGCTGGGCGTGGGTTCGATCCATACTCTGGGAGAGTTCTCATTATCGTCTCCATGGACAACAAATACTGGTGTACCAAGTAGTTGTAGTAGTAGAAGTAGTGGTGGTGGTTGTGGTGGTGGTGGTGGTAGTAGTAGTAGTAGTAGTTGTAGTAGTAGTAGTAGTTGTAGTAGTAGTAGTAGTAGTAGTAGTAGTAGTAGTAGTAGTAGTAGTAGTAGTAGTAGTAGTAGTAGTAGTAGTAGTAGTAGTATTGATATGCTCAGAAATGCTTCTGGATGGGCATCCACCAATGAGTACTTTCCTTCAATTATTTCTTCTAAAGACACATTAACAACACTGTCCCCCTTAGCAGGAAATCCGGACGCCCCCCCCCTAAGATGTTCCCTCCACAGACATTTCCCCCCATTTTAGTTTTAGTGCTTACATCCCCCCACCCCACAATAAATTTATAATGGTTTGGTTAAAGTATAATCTTGATTTATTATCAAAATGATTATTTTGCTTATGTAATCTTATGTAATTTACTTTTTATATGAAGGAGCATTTTTGTTGTTTTCTTTGGATTAATCATTCATTATTTTTGTTAAACTGTTTAAGGAGTGCATGTAAATCCTTAGTAAGTGCATGTTGGTGTACTAGAGGAATACTAGAGGAATACATGGGATATTCTCAAAATCTTACACATGTTGTGTTTAATATAATAAAATAGGATCAATTGATGAATTAATTCAGTTTGAGTAAACTTGGGCTGGGTTGTGGAACTATAGTTATTTGTTGTTTTTAATCCAATTAAATAGGGTACTATGTAACTGTCAAAACAAATGCATTCATACGCATATAATCCAATTATTGGATGTCACTGATATTTTCAATGTTACTAGTAGCTAATTAAGACTAATTAAAACAGATTTTGACTTTCCTTGCAAAGTATTTCATTATTAATAATATAATAATATAATTAGCTAATGTAATCAAAACATATTGATATTTTATTAATTTAACTCAATGATATTAATAATATTTAAAAATTTGCCCCAAAAAACTAGGGCAGGTAGATAGGAAGGATTGTTTTTGGAAAATCAACAGTGTTGTCAGTGTAAAATATTAGTAAAGCCTCTTCAACTTCAGTTTTACATTTTTATGACCTGCAACATATTCTATGCTACTTTGTTTTACTATGGTAAGTCATTGAAGTGTTATTTATTTTCAGCTATATAATGTGCTAATCTCATATAATGAATTACTACCCCATTTAAATATGACACCTAATCTAAATTCATTAATTCAATAGTTATAATTGTTTTATTGTAACATACTATTCCACTAAAAATGACCATCATAGAACATCTATGCTGTGCTTTTACTAAATTTTTCATTGATCTCAATTATTTGAAGAAAAAAATCTATCAGGCACTTATAAAAAATATATAATTAGGGTGTCAAAATTTAACAAACTGAACAAGTCAAATTGAACTTCTCTTGCAATGCAAATGGAGCCACTTGAAATATCAAATTGTTCCCATACTAGTCGGCAATATAGCTATGACATTGTGTCTATTCAAAACATGCATCATACGCACCTTCTGACACTTTTTAAGAGGTTTTGAAAACGCTATTTCATTGCAAACTTTCGTCAATAAAGGATACATGTACAACCGAAAGTGAAAGTACAATTATAAAAAAAGTGAATAAAGAGCGAAATTGTTGAAAACTAACGAAAATTTTAATTGATACTAAAATTAGACCGTAAGACTGAACAAAATAATACTTAACTTTTAAATCATTACACGAATGTTTACTTATAAAGCAAATTCTTCATTCATCCGCGGACTTCTTTGTGTCGTAGTCATAAATGCCTCCAAATGGAGGTGTGTGATGCGTCTAAGTATAGAGGTGACAATAACGTAGTGACGTCACCATCTATGTATAGAATGTCATGGGCTATAAATATCCCAGCGGAAATTCCAACGTGTTTTCTTTATTGGCCTCATTGTAATCGTTTTTTCCAGCTTATCCGTTCATACAAACAACGCGGGGACTTAGTTTGTAATAATGACAGTTTATTCATATAAGTAAAGTTGAAGTGATTTTGAATAATTTTAAATGCGTCAACACGGTTTGTACCGTTAGGTTAGTGTTTTTTTCTGTTCCAAAATTTAGAATATTTCGGAATAACAATATTGAATTTTAGTTTTTTCAAAAGTTTAGATATGATTGACAGTGTTTGTTTTGCTTTTTGTTTTCATAGTATTTATTTGACAATAAGTATTCGATAACGTATAACCAACATAACCTTTATTACAAATAGAAAAATATAGCTACATGTTCAACCTTTTGTTTACATGTTCTCATAATGTTATGTTCTACTTTCTTTTTACGTGTACCCATACAGCCATGATTGCACTATTCATTTTGTATTTATTATTTTACCATTTTTTATATGAATCGTAATCAAGTGGTTTTGTGTTAAAGTTTCAAAATTAACCGTGCAGTTTAAGACAATGCGTTGAAATGGTGTTTATTATGGACAATGTATCTTTTTAAACAACCTTGTTTATAAATAAAAACAGCTATTCACGTATTTGCGAGTATGCAAATATTTGTTATAATAAAAAAACTCATATTTATATTTTTTATCGGACGTTTTTTGTTTTAAAGATACTGTGAGGTTTAATTATGAAAATAATGATAATAAACGAATATAGGGAATTGTATATGGCTGAAAACTTAATCCTACTTTAATAAATCGAAAGTAACGAAGCCAATGTTTCTGTGTATATTTTTTCTTTTTCCTTCTTCACGTAACTATTTAAAATATTGCAATACATAAAACAAAAGGGTATTGCGCAATAAGCGGTCTAAAATTCCAACCGTTGTTCGTTGTATACGAAACTCACTGTAATCAACAATAGTGTGCGTGAATGTTCTTAAATATGGAGCATTTATAAATCACTTGTAGTCTTTATATTATGTATTTCAGCATTCTGTCGAACAGTCAATAAAAACCGGCTGACATGCGCAGAACGTCTGTAGCTTTGCCAGAACATCAAGCGATCAAACTGCTCTATGTAACTGATTATAAGTCATTAGTTTTCGGATGAAGTTTTTTGTATTATTTACACATTCACGATTGCATGACGCACAGTTCATGATACTGTGTATCGTATGTATTAATTCAACTCATTCATTTATATGTATATAAAACAGAATGATACATTTTAATTGCTGCAACAACAACTGCTAAATTAATAGTAATCCATTTCAATCATAAAACACAGAGGAATGAAACTTAAATCTCTCATCGCCTATATATATAGTTTATACTTTGTTTCAGAGCATAACTTCAGCAAAGATCTTCCTCTTCTGCATATGCTGGCTTACTGTTTGTACGTTTTGTTTGAACAAAGTCTTACGTTAGTACTCATGTGCAATAATTGTATACATGCTGTACGGGTTTATCTTTTTTGCCAACGTTGTTTACATACATGAACTTCTTCAGTGCGGCTTTACACCGTTCGCTTTTAACATGTGTTTTTCTTTAAATTTTATGGTGTTTGTATTGTATAGGATATTGGTCAGTTTTCATTAACAAAAGACTTTCGGATGGAACCAAGACTGTCTCTCTTAAAACAGATCTGAATTTTCATTTAAAATAACAGTTGAAACTTTCTCGCCCTTTTGAATTACAGAGCCACGACTCAAAACGTATCTTACAAAAGCCAATTTAACGGCTCTAAATAAAGCGAAATATGGATACCACTACACATTTCTTTTACATCCGTTGACCAAACGACTAAAATACTGGACAATGTATACAGCAGCACAAAACAGAGCATATTATATAATGATTAAAACTGTCATCGGTGTTTTTGAACGTTCAATTCGAACAATATCAAATGCATGCTACATCTCACCCTATATCATCTTAGTCCCAAAGAATTGTCAGAACTGGCTTGCAATAATAACTGTAAAATATTGTTGTTGCTCGTACGCTCTTAGTTTGATTCCTGCAGATGGTTTTTATTAACTATGACTTTGTCCTATCCTCGCGATTATGGTGACTGGGAATATAGTGTCTACCGTATCCATTCGTATTCTCGTGTGTTTATGTGCAGACAACTTTGTATTTGTCTCAAAACGTGGCTTTAATTGAGGTCGAAAAATGCTTAAGAAAATGAACATTATGTTAAATAAAGTGTCTTAAGAAAACAACCATATCGTTCGCTTGTAGATTATGTTTATAGTTATTTATATATAAATTTATGTATTTAGGAATTTCATATGTAATGTATACCATCCTATCAAAACGACATTAATCAGTGCATCAGCAACATCGCTCAATGATATGTGAAGTTCATTATGGCCAAATGCAGAATGTCCATTTCCTTTGTATGGACATAGTGCACATATTATGTCAAGGTGACTGGTCTCGCGCAAAACACTCGTCACCCATTTAATGATCAAGGTCACAAATTGGTACTTCAGAGTATGTGTTCAGTAATATCTCGGGGATACTTTGTCTAATGGAACACTTACTTCTTTTACCAAATACCAAATGATGCTAAATGTTGTCGTTTGTTAATTCGTATGTTCTTTGTATCGCGCGTTAAAATAATATATATATATATGGCACTGCATAATGCTTTAAATTTCATAAAACACTGTAATTATTGTGTTGATGTTGTTCATTGGTACCGTTGGACGTTTATTATATGATATCTTTGATTATGACAGGTGTGGGAAAATCGCATTCCATTCTGCTGAATTGCACGACACACACTTCAAATCGGTCCGTGGAGCTACATATAAAAACAGCTACCCGATTTACTTGCAAGATTGTACGACGGGAAACAAATGTGACAATTGATGTTGTTCAATGCCCCGATGGAATTAAAAAGTGTATCCACAGTAATTATTATTTTCTTATTTATTATTATATCCCGCCGAAGGTGGATGGGTATAGTGTTAAAGTTGCCCTTAAGTAATTCCGTCCGTCTGTCACAAACTGTTCAGGACTATATATCAGAAACTAGTCTAGATTTTTACATGAAACGTCATGGATGTAAAGTTATCAATTTCAACCAGGATGAGTGTCATGCGCAAGAACCGTAAACTATACTTTCTAAAAAAATGAAGTATTGTCTCTTTTATGTAATTTTTCATAGCTTTATCTCATAAGAGTTATTGCCTTTTGTTATTTGTGTTTGACGTACGTTTTCAGGGCTATATCTCAGATACGATACAATATTTCAACATGAAAAGGCATGTGCGTATAAATGTAAAAAAGTAGAAGTGCCTAGCACATGAAGTTTTATGTTGGACTCTGTTTTATGTTGAATTATTGTGTAATATCATGACATATAGCACTGAAAAGTTAGAGCATCCAAAAATAACAAAGGATTATGAATCTTATTTATCCTATTACCAGATGAAAATCGATAGTATAACAACGATCGTATAAACATGAGCTTTATACTTTCGCTA
Source organism: Dreissena polymorpha (assembly GCF_020536995.1). Lineage (NCBI taxonomy): Eukaryota > Metazoa > Mollusca > Bivalvia > Myida > Dreissenidae > Dreissena > Dreissena polymorpha. The sequence goes on from NC_068356.1 coordinate 95,214,042, forward strand.
TTTTTAGAACAGATTTGGGTTTTTCCAAAAATTAGAGAATCTGTTTTTGTCAACTATGAAAAGACAAAATCGTCAAAAAATGTGGTATTTGACAATTATTAATGGAAAATAGGGAGGAAATAATAGGATAAATAGAATATTATATGAGTTTTGGATAAAGATCAAGTTTATCATGCTCGGCTCGAACCATGTTAGCGCTCGGCAAGCCTCGCGCTACATCGGTTCTCAGCCTCGCATGATAAACTTGATCTTTATCCAAAACTCACATAATATTATATATATATCAATGGGTAAATTGCAATGCATAAATACAATAACCCTAACTTCGTTATTTTACAGTTGTTGCCCAGTTTATCCATTCACATTTCGGTCTTTCAAAAAAAGAAAATCAGGCTTATTATTATTATTATTATTATGATTATTAGTATTGCTGTTGTTTTTGATGTTATTCAACTTACGATTGATTCTATTTCAGAAGATAAGTTTGAAGTCATACGATCATCGACAGGCGCTATTCTGAGAAATTTGAATTTTTCTGAAGATTTACTTGTGTCATGTTTCGATCCCGTAATACCCGTTGCTGAATACACCAACCTGGTTATTCCCAAAGACTGTCTAACAGAAAATACTACGCATACACGTAGGCGAAATATACTTTACTTTACCAGTTTTCTTTCTATTGGCCGTCTATTGTGGGATTGTTTCTTTGTTGTATATTTTTACAATACTAAGTTTGATTTAAAATTAAATGTATCTTTCGTATGGAATGTTACTTATAAATAACGCATGTATTTGTGTGTATCTGGTCGTTTTCTTTCTTATTTATGGGTTGGTATCTAATGTATGGTTGTTCGTCCATTTTATGGGTTTTTTATATAACTAATAAACTTATAATCACTTTTTTTATGAAATCGCATAGCAAGTTTTGTTAATTTTAATGATCGATTGAACGCAAGCTGATTAAAGAGTTTCGAAATGGTATTCGATTGTTAACAAACGGATAATTGAGAAGATGCTCGCCCACTTTGTTGCACATTCAAATCTTATAGTGGAAAACATTTTTTTTCTTCCTTTATTTGGCACACAGTGTCAATTTCGTCCCGAACCCAGTTTTTGACCAAATAGCTATTCTCTGACAATTTGTTTTCTCCAAAATAAATGCATGTATTTCAACCCAACATGTTCCCTGTTTAAAGCCGATATTTCACTTTGCTAATAATATTCGTCAAATGAACTCATTCAGAAAAACAATATAAGAAAATACCAAAACATATTTTTGAAAAACAAATTCAATGGGAAGCGAACTGATTAAATTCAATGATAATTTTAGTAAAACGAATCCCGTTATTGATAGCGCACATTCGTATTGTGTCTCACGTACATTTCATTCATAACTAGTTTACTACGATGCTGTCCGGTAATCTTGCGCAGTTAAGGGTCAATTGGTTTAAAAACATGTTCTTTTATAAATTGACAACATAATATCTAAAACTGTTATGGAAACAATAAATTCATGTGCTCATTAACACAAAAATATCTGATTAATTCAGTGAAGAACTGTCCGATTTGATTTCAAAACAAACATGACTCACCTCATTTTCAAACTATCACAGTGTCCGGTAATCTTGCGCACTTTCTGTAATGACCTCGTTTAGGCAAAATTGTAGACATATGGTGTCCAATTGTTGACAAAAAAAACATTCCAGACAAATATTTTTTAAATCAGTTTGTAAAATCATTGAAATTAAATGTGGATTTCTAGTGCAGTTTTTGTTCCCTACAAATCAACAAATAATATAGTCACTAGTAATAGTGTACAATTAATAAAAAAGTACCGGTATGCGTGAAAAAAAAGTTTATGCATAACGGGTTTGATTTTACCTCGATCATGCTTCCATAGTTAACAGAAAATATCAAAACTGGGCCATTGCGCATGCGGAGGTCATACCAAATTGGTTTGACAGAATGGCGGGAAATAATGACTACGGGAAAAAATGACTATGTCGGTCGGATGCGATATATGTTCATGGCCAAAAATACCATAACTGATCGGATATTGTGCAATGGAATGCTAAATTACACGTTGGATTTATGAATTCTTCATTAAAAGTATGAAAACGCTAAAGACTGCAGGGAATTTGTGATTCATTTCGAATTTTTCGTAAGTAGGCCAGTTTTTACGATGTATAGGGATGACGCAACCGGTGTTTAAATGTAATGATCGAATTTTATTTTGCATGGAATACGTACCTTTTAAATCCGTTAATTATTAAAAATGTGAAATTCCATCTTTCATCACTAAAGAAAACCATTTGTCGTCTGCGAGATTCGCAAATGCGAAGTGCGCAAGATTACCGGACGCGCAAGATTACCGGACTTTACTGTACTACTAAGAATTTCCCGCGCATGGTAAATGTGCTCCCAAAAACGCTAGTCAATGAAATACAATTTCTTATTTAAATAGCGTTAATACATACGAGACGTATACGTCAAGCCGCAATTTAATACATGCATTTAACAAAAACCATCTTATTTAAAAAAAACACATCGTAGTAACCTTCCACATTCGCATTTAAACCTTCAGAGTTGCGAAATATACTTGTTATTTGTGTTTAAAGGTTAATGCAGCACTTTCCATTAGCTTGTGTTTGAAACTAAAATCGGCATGTATGTGTAGTCGATCTGGATATGCCTGTTTTAAAATATGTTTGCTGATTAATTTCGTTTAGCGGCCATTGCATCAAACTCAAATATGTAGACCGAGTTGTCACACTCTATTAATACAGTTAATGGTATTGTTGGTATTTTTCAACAATCTTTATCAAAACAAGTGCATCACCATTGCGCAAATGTTTTTTTTTTGTTATTCTTAGCCTTGTGTTTGTTTCTGACAGTATTGTATATTGAATACACATTGTTTTGTTTTGTTCTCACGTTTCGATTATTGCTCGCCAGATTCCAAAACAAATTGATCAATTTGTTTTGACCTGACCTTTATATGATTTCGGTTAATTATTAGTTTGAGTCTAATCTGAAAAGAAGTTTTTTCCTCAAGAATTAACTCGTTTAAATATGTTGGTTATTTGTATCGTCATGTATGTGAAGATGTTGCTGATGGGGAATACAATTCAACAAATGAAAAAGGTGGAAGTAGCAGTGGGACAATCGGGATAATAGTTGGCTCGTTACTTGGTGGTTGTGTCGTTGCGGTCGTCATCGTTGTGGGAAAACATATACGAAAAAGAAGGAAATGGACAAGACGAACAGGTATGTAAGTGCATGCGTGTTCATTATTTACAATACACGTCACGCATTCTCAATAATAGCCCCGCTTCGAGAGAAGATCCTATGTAACATTTCAGACCTATCAAAATATTGACGCCTTCAATGTGAATCGGTTAAAGTTATCGGTAAATGACTAACAAAGCACACACCACACAGTCTATTCACAAAATATTGTATCGTTTTGAAGTATGCAACACATTGTGATTAGAATCACTGCTAGGCAAATTTAATAATTGTGTATATCAACGTTTACGTTATATTGTGTTTATAGTGAATTTTACAAGCTATAATCATAATATAATTATGTGTTAATATATTTACAGAATCACCCGATCCAGAAGAATGTTTCCCTTTAGCTAAGCAGGTACTTTTTAATAGTGTTTCGTTTTGAAAACAAATTAACCTGATGTTGATGAATCGCACCCCAATCACTTTCAAGTCACATACTGCTCAGGGATATTCTGGCGATGTGTTAGAAGACAGCTGACATCGGTTTGTGTCAATGCTTTTGTTTGAATAGCGAGATCACGTTGGTTTTATCAGGGTTAAGTTGTAAAGATTTAATGTTCGTCTTATCAATCTGCATGGGTTTTTAAATTTATTGGAACACTGTGTTTGGGACATAAGTGAACTTAAGCAAAAAAACTCATGTTTTGTTTGTAAGCTTTTGTTTATGCAAGTTTTCTGTTTGTGGACGAAACGAATATATGTATTTTTGTTAGTAAATTGTTGGATGTATTTTTTATTGTAGATGTCACATACAGCACTACAAATTTTTTTTGCGTTACTTTTAATGAATAGTCAAAAGTACACCTATTGATAGAAAACAGAGGACATGAGAAAATCACTGTTTTCGTTTATAGTTAAACCGTAACAAGTGGACTACTTACAGTTTTGTTTGTTATCAACTTTAATACAATAATATTTGAACTTTATTCAAATATACGTTAGCAAGGTCTGGGCAATTTTATCATATTTACGCTTGTGTAATTAACTTTGTTTTCAATGTGGATCATTGGATAAACGATTTCAATGATCTTATGAATCACATGATGGTCTTTCATAGTAATAGGACGTAATATGCAAGAACTTAAATTAATTTTATTTTAAATTATATATAATATATATATAAGCATAACACGTATAGCCACAAAACACCATATTAGTCACTTGAAAAAAAAAATCTTTGACATTTGACAATTTTCCACTCCCCACTTGTGTTTAGACAAATCTTAGCTGACGGCATTTAGTCGCCGAATATCTACAATAACATTATTTTCTCTCACATATGCCTTGGTGTGTGTTTTAGAGAGCAGAACCCCTCTCCTGCACAGAGGCTGAGCGGGATTTATTGACACATGAGCAAGATGCTGGAAGAAACAATCAAAAATATACCTCACACGAATTAAACGAACAATGTCGAATGGCTAATGATCAGATACCAGTGGACAATGATGACGATCGTGTTGGCACAAACATGACCAAATATGAGCCGAGTGGATCTGAGGTATTAAAATCTGTAGGTGGGCGATATTTCACAAGCACAATATAACAAAATTGACCGCGGTTATAAAACAATGGATTTGATTAATGTAAACAGGAAAATATGAAAATTTAAATTTTAACTACCCTAGTCTTATGTAAAAAGAATCCTAATTTCTATGACATTTTACTTATATATTCGAGTGGCCGCCAAATAGAATAGATGAGTGTATGTGCACGCATATTAGATTTGTTTCATCAGTTTACAGTTAATAGATTCCATTAAGCAGATA